>NC_051154.1:303901377-304143877 GCF_013339745.2 Dermacentor silvarum
GGTTCCTCCAGAATGAAATGAAGAGCCGCACGGAGGGCTACCAGTTCAGCAGCTGTTGTTGATGAGACATGTGACGTCTTTAGCTGCATCTTGACGGATCTTGCTGGAATCACCACTGCGGCAGCTGAACTTGTAGGTGTGACTGAGCCATCGACATAAACATGTACGCGGGCACTGTGAACCTCATGTAAAAGTCCTAACGTGGCCTGTTTCAGGGCAGATGACGGCATGTGAGCTTTCTTTGTGATTCCTGGGATGGTGAGGCGTATGTCAGGTTTGTGCAGGCACCATAACGGTGAGGATGGTCTTGCTGCAGGCATGTAGTTCGATGGCAACGAGGTATGATTGGCTGCAATTATACGACTGAAAGTTGTGTGTGGCCTTTCTGTAAGTAAAGATGCAAGATGGTGGGAAGGTAGTCGGGCAACGTGCCGAATATGCGCCCTGAGGGCGTCGGTGGCTAAGTACGTTGTTATTGGGTGGTCTCGCGCAATGACAATCGTTGCCGCCGTAGACGCACACTTCGGGAGACCGAGACACGTCCTTAGGGCTCGAGCTTGTAGTCCCTGGAGTACACGCAGGTTTGTTTTGCAGGTGTTTCCTAGCACCGGGAGGCTGTATCTTGCGAAACCGAGGAATAAGGCACAATAAAGCTGCAGCATTGACCGCACCGATGTGCCCCATGATTTTCCACCGAGGAATTTAAGGAGGTGTGTTATGGTCGTTAACCTCTTCTTTAGGTATGAAACGTGCGGGCTCCATGAAAGGTCGCGGTCGATAATTACCCCTAAAAAGCGGTGTTTCCGTGCGTTTGCAATTGTTTGCCCATTGACACTTACAGAGTAAGGCCTCATTGCCTTCCGAGTGAATGTAACAAGGCAGCATTTCTCTGAAGACAGCTCCAAGTTCTGTTTTCGTAAGTACAGTGATGTTAACGTAGCATTGACCGCACCGATGTGCTGTAACATGTGGAGTACACTTACGGGATGCACTATGTAAAACAGCGCCGGGAAGATAAAGCGCGAACGTGTGCTCGAGTCATATTTTCCCTCATCGCGTTCTTCCTGACGCTATTCTGCATCACACATTCTCTACTACAATTTCTGCACTTCTTTACATTCTGCTATTATATGTATATTCTATAAACCATGGAGCTGAATGCATGTCGTTGTAACGTTGCTAGCTTGCTTTTCTTCTAAGATCGCCTTGCAATTAGAGCAATATCATCGGCTGATATTTTATGGAGTGTAGCTTTGAATTGAGGTATAAATATTTCTTAGACTGTTAGTTGGACTGTTGCAAATGGTGGCTACTCTGATCAGGAGCCCGCTTGTGATATCTTTTCTTTTCGACTGCCCGTCACTGTTAGCACGGAACCTGCCGACATGGAAACGCGCTAACTCGTCAGCCTTCCATCTTAGTTTACTGTCATTTCCTGCGTGGGGTCCCCACAATGTGCCCGTGATGCGCCCCATCGCGGCAAAAGGGGATCATCGAGGAATTCTCCGCCTCCCGATTACGGTGCCTCAATGTGCACCTCCTGCCCCGCCTCCTCATGTTCAAAGGGCGCCGCCTGTCGGGACTCGGCGAGGTTTCTGCGAGAAATGAAAGCAATGCTTTTGCTTCTGCCCCACAGATGGCGCGAAACACTCAGCGCTCGCTTAAATGGCGCCAACTTCATTCGTTAACGGTGCCTTCAGAATTCCCATGCTTCGAACTGCATGGTGCAGAGCTGTTTCTCAAACATAAATCAGGATGTACCGCTTCAAGGGAACCTTTTCGACAAAGGGTCAAACTTCTGAACGCCTTTCTAGCAAACTTAGAGCTGTAAATAGTGAGATCAATGCTTGAGTAAGTGGCTGGTGTAGCTCGTGGGACCGCCAAAAGCACACAGAGACGGAGGCACAACTGTGGCGCCATCTCCTGGCAGCAACGAGGAGCGCCATCAGCGGCGAGACTATGGGCGGCGAGATCCAGGGAGCGTTCCCTCTTGGTGTTTTGCTCAGCTCCAAGTTCGACTGACACTATCAGAAATACGGACGACGGCACAACTGTCACCAAAAGCTCTCAACTTTCTCTGGTCTTAGTGTACGAGACGTACAACGACCACACCAATCTGAACACTGACGGTTCAACCACCGAGTACGGATCTGCGGTATCAGTGATTTTTTTCTGCGAGGATCGCCACCGTACAGTTTATGACATACCAGCAGACCACATAGACAGCCACAGAGCTTGCTGCTCTTCGTAGCTAACTTCCTGTGATTCGTGAAGAACCACCCCAAAAATTGACTGTTTTCTGTAACACCAAGGCAGCTTTGCATTATTTGCATTCCACATTACGCCGCAAACCCAAGGAGGAAATAGTTGTAGAAACTCAAGAGTGCCTTCATCACCTCGTAGACCAAGGACACGACGTCACGTTTCAGTGGCCCCCAAGTAATTGTGGCGTAATGGGCAACGAACGCGCCGATGAAGTTGCTCGATCTGCTCATGAAGAGGGCGTGCATGAACCCAGGCCGCTGTCAAAAACAGATGCAGCCAAACTCCGAGTGGTTGCGAATGATGCCGCACAATTCTTGTGGAACACACCAAGTTTACAGCACACAGGTCTGCATCAACTGGACGCCTCTCTTCGATTTCATCCTTCATCTGGATTTTACCGACGCCAGACAACAGTAATTTGCCAACTGTGCCTTAGTGTCGCTCTCACAAAACCCTTTGCTTTCTGTATCGGAATGGAAGATAGTGCTGCTTGTGACCACTGCGGCTGGGAGGAAGCTATAGAAGTTGTACTTTGCCACTGTCGTCGCTACGGCGCACACAGGGAGTCACCCGCGACCATATTGACGCGTAATAACCTTAACGACCGCCCACTTTCAGAGAAGAGAGAGAAAAAATTTCTATTATATGTAGGGGTTGGGTGGTAGTCCTCGTTGACGATGCTAGAATACCGGCCTGTATACCGCCGTCACACCTGAACTCGGTCACGGCACAACTGAAGTTTTTACATTCAAGTGGCCTATTAGAGAGAATTTGATTCTCCCAGGTGTTCCCCATTGCCTGTATTTCGTTTTCGCGCGCTTGCTTTCTTTCTCCACTATTCTTCCCCTCCTTATTTCCCCTTACCCTTCCTTCAGTGTAGGGAAGTAAACCAGAAGCTTCTCTTCCGGTTACCCTCCTCCCTTTCCCATCTCATCTCTCTCTCTCTCTCTGTGAATAGGGGAAAAAGAATAGAAAGCTCAGTATTGCAGCGATAGAAAGAGAGAAGTGGGTAGAGAAATATTTATTTATTTATTTATTTATTTATTTATTTATTTATTTATTTATTTATTTATTTATTTATTTATTTATTGAGCACATATTATGGAGTGTGACTTTACCGTAGGCATGTATTTTGATAAAAAATATTGTTTTTTAATTCGTCTAAAACTACTTGAGGCACTGCACTACATCTACGTATATTAGCAGACTCCGCTGCAGTGCCGTACTTAGCAATCTGTTCAGATATTTTTATTTCAGCAGACACGCTATGCAGAATCTGATGAAGGGGCATGCAGAGGCTAAGAGCTAAAAAAGCCATAGCGAAGTCCTCTTTTCATCCACTCATCTTTAACGTCAGGCCGCAACGTTCTCTTTTTTACCCCTTACACCCCTGCCACAATGCCTTTTGCAAGTACTAAGCCAAACAGATATGTAAATAAACTAAGATAGAAATAACAAATCGGATGCTCCCTCCTCGTTTGCATCTAAGTCTTTCGTCCTCCTTACTCAGCCCCCCCCCCCCCCCCCGGCCTTTCTTTTTTTTTTTTGTTATGTATATTGTATCAAGATTCGATAACCGAGCGATTTCTTACACTGCATTTTGCTTCGGCGAGGAGGCGTCAGAGAAACGTCATGGCGAAGATACTACAAGCAAAGGTGGCCTGCCAATGACAAGCAGGTATTATGGATGAAAATATTTGAGAATCGGACCCAAGATTCTCAGATATGTCAATGACGCGAAGCTATAGCTGCGTTACACGGCCGCTCGTGAGCCGGTATGCCGCTTCAGCGACGGTATAGAGTGCGTCATATATCCGCCGCACACCAGTAACACTCACCGGTGTGTATGTACGTGTGCTTCTTCATGTCCGACTTCTGATGGAAGCGCTTGCCGCAGTACTCGCACGGGTAGGGCCGCGTGTCCGAGTGGATGAGCAGGTGCGTGGAAAGCGTCGAGGAGCGCTTGAACGTCTTGCCGCACTGCTTGCACTCGAAGATGCGGCTGGGACCCGTGCGGTGCACCTTCCCCCGGGGCTCGCACGCCGCAGCCGGTGCAGACGCCGCGGCGCAAAGTCGCCTCGATACAGGACCGTAGCCAGCTGACAACAGCAGCGCACTCCGAACTGGCGGTAGCGACTCGGGTGGATGGAACCCTTCGGCACAGGTGGGCACGCCTCGCGAGGAGCTGGAAAAGGTGCAAACGAACGAGACGCGAAAATTCATTTAGTATGCATTTAGAGCAACTATATTGTATTCATTTAGAGTAAGGTCGCCTGCAACGAGTTTTTTTTTTTTTCAGTATACAAGAAATCATGCACGGTGAATACAGCAGATGCGATCACCTGAACGGATCTGGGGCCAAATTCACATACCTGTTGGTTCGTAAGCGCCATTCGCCATTGGCCCGCCGCCATTGCTAATAATATGTCCAACATCACTATTGGCTGATATCTGATCAATTATTATTCCACAAAAGTAATTTAACAATTAATAAAAAGTAATTAAATACTTTTACGTTACTTCACACAGAACATTCATTGGCACAAATACACGAAATAGAGCGAGTTGGCCTGGCATCCTTTAGTGCATCCTATGTATCCCTGCACGCGTTGATAATAGTCTCCCACAGTTGTTCTTCAAAACTTTCGTCGGTCATCCTCTGTTGTTCTATTTTTCCAACTTTCTTTTATTTTTGTGGAAGCATCAGCAGCGACTTTGAGACTTTGAAAACTCTCTCCATTTACGTGTTCTAGGGAATGGCGGTGTTGTAACGCGCGAACACCATGCGTTCCAGATCATGGCTTAGCAATGGCGCAATGCTCGCGTTTGTGTCCTCGGTGGAATGACGCTGAGAAACGTCGGAAGGGAAGGACTTTAAGTAAAACGTGAAATATAAATGTGATACCGGCAATACAGGCCGCGTGCTCTGCCGTCAAGATGAGGAAACAAATTCCGAGCTCCCGGACTTGCTTGCCTGAACATGCGCAACCACAAGGATGCTGCATGGCCCAGCCACAGGCGTTACACTTATCATCAAAGTGCTCAAAACTTTGTAGCTCGTTACAGCTTGTGAATAAAATAAAAATAACTAGTTACGTGTAATTAGTTAGAGAAGAAAGTAACTGAATTACAGTGAACGTTACCGCGTACAATATTGGATCACCTACAAGCAAATGTAATTGATAACTAACAAGTAATTACACGTATTTCGTAACGTGCGGGTCTGTTCCGCTCTAACGTCTTTCCAGGAAACACGTTGCCGCAGCAGTCATTTTGTACAGAACACATATTGTGAGATACGTACATGTCTGTGTATGCTGGAGCATAAAAGAAACGTTCCATGGGTCTTCGCGAAGGAGGCTGGGGTCATCTACCGCGTCATCTACAAATCTACCCTTTTTATACTCTCCCCTTTCCCAATAATTAGGCGAAAGTGCCATCCTTGTTCAATAAACTTTCATTACTTCATTCATTCATTCGCCCACTGCCGAACACCAGGGTAGGCTGGCAACTTTTGCTTACGACAGTAATATAGATTGCAGCAGATGAACAATGTTCATAGCAAATGAAGGTGTACGCGTCACCCTTCTGCGACACATATGCTTGATATCAATTAAAAAGTAGCAAAAAGCGCATGTTCAGAATTTTTTTTGTTTTTAACCAACGTCACTGCAAACTGTCTTCAGATGCCCGCAAGTAGTATTTCCTCGCTTTCTTCACAAGGTAATTACGTTCTGTACTTATAGCACAGCAAGACCACCTGCTGTCACTAAAGTAAGCATCATAAACACACATTTAAACGCACTTAAGGTCCACGAATCACATGTGCAGGGATTGCGTGGCACCTGCCCTTACTCCATCCATCCCCATCTTTAAGTAGCAGTCACCTTAAAATAAGTAGTAAGTAAAGCTAAATTAGCATGTCGCACTTCTACAATGCTAAAACCAACGAAGTTACTGTGAGTGGAGGCTTGGTAAGTCAGAAAGCAGGCATAAACAAAATAAAATGCGAGTGGCGATATTAGGTGGCGACACTGCAGCTCTACATGATATGATTTCGCTGGCGAGTGCATGGTGCTATGTAAGTGCTTATGAATAAAGAAGGGTGACATCAGAGACTTTCTGCCTGTTCGTATACTATTCCCGTTAATGGAATGCCGGAAACTAAGATGGAAAGGTAGCGACATTTCGCAAAGCTTTGTTCAACCAGAATGTGTTATGGCCATTTTTGTGTTGCTTGGGCGTTCTTGCCGAAAAGGTGGTAAAATGTCATAATACGTCATTAACTGTTCTTGGTGATGTTTTTAAAGTAGGAACTAAGTAGAACTTGGTGACCTAAATTTTAGTTTCGCGTGCACGTGAGCGTCTCAACATGAGGCTTCCTGTGCTCCGCATCCCTCTAAGTTCGGCGAGCGGTAATATAGCTCGACGGCAACCTAAAACTCTCGTTTGCTTTCGAAACTATACAAGGATTCGATCGAGCAGCTTCTAGTAATTTTTCTCGGCGAAAAAAAATATGTTGCCGAAATACTCGACAATATGATGAAATCCTTGATTTCCCGCTTACGTCAGTATATAGTGCCGCCTGTTCGGCGCATAATTCAATAACGGCGGCTTGACCGTTTCAATCAACGTTTTGCAACAAATTAAACGAAAATTATATTTGCAATGATAAGTTTACCGAATCTAAGCCAATCTAGGTTTTGTTTGCTCGAATGCCACTTTAAGTTACCTTATTAATAGCCAAAGAATCCCCACCTACACCACCCACCCATCAACCATCGCGGCATTTTTTCTTCCTACATATACAGTACTGAATACGATGTTTTTGTGGCACCTGCAAGCTGCTACGCACTATGTATGCGAATCCGAATGCTCGACGTGATATCGAGACTGCTGCCTTAAACAATGGTCGTCTGCTCTTAATAACCGCGGCGCGGAAAAGAGAGAGAGAGAAAAAAAAAACGATATTGAAAGTCTTACGAATCAGTACCTTGTCGTTTCCGTCTTCAAACCAAGAAGAGTCTGAATGGAGTAGTCCGTGAGCACGTTAGGAACGCTGCCACTGGATTCATCGCAAGGTGGAGTAACGCTGGGGCTTCTCGAAACTTCTGTGAATGAAAAATTAATGACAGCTCATCAGTGCGCATGACGCCATATAATCCGTTTTGCCGGAAAACAGAAAAGCTAGACACCGCACAAACAAACTAATTCGGTTGATTTTTATATGCATCCTGCGTAGCCAAATATTTAAACGAGCTCTCTGCTATATATTGGCACAATGGCTACATATCACAGCGGCCTTGCTTTCTGCGGTGGTTGGGCTCAGTGAAATGGACACAAGCACAATGCCAGACAGTTTATTTACTACTTGAGATCAATCAGTAGATCTGTCAATAACGGAAAGTTATAGCTTATGCGTGAACGTATTACCGTGTTACCGGAGAGGTGTACGGCAGCTACAACGCTCGTAGCGCCATCGTGTGACGCGTATTTTATCAGAGGGCACAGAAAACTAACATTCATATTATGTTTAACTGCTGGTGTAAAGCATTGAAGTGACAAAGCAATTAACATGTAGTCCTTTTATGATTTTCCTTTGACAATAACACTCAGGCAATACAAAAATAATTCAAATGCGTTGTAGTTGCACAAAACGTCACAAGATGCCACTACCAGCTTCGCAACAGCCGTCGACGGTAAATGGCAAGATGTTTAAGGACAATCTAAAGCTCTCTAATGTGCATTGCAATTTGGTGCTATTGTGAATGACTGCAAATTTCACATAGCTAGCTATTGGTATTTCTGATGGACACAAAGTCCTGCCTAGAACTTACAGCAACCGCGGTCATATTCTGATGAAAGGAGAATGTGTTTGTTCTCGGTTCCGGTCCTCTTATTCTTCGCGCTGCTTCAAGTTGTGCTAAAAAAATGCGTTTCTCTATTTTGATTTAAGCGTACGATAAGTAATCCAAGATGTTGAAAATTAATCCGGAGCCTCCCAATATATATACGTATCTTGCATAACAGATCAGCAGCATTCGGTCATAAAACATCAAACATATTTGTTCATTATTAAGTACCAATATTTCAGGCACTGAAAACACGCTTATTTTTATTAGCTTTACTGTAAGTCAAAATGCTACGGTAAAGGTGTCATCAGGTGTTGACGTGGGACGACTGTATTTAGATTCTCGCAAAGAGCGAGACTGCAGAGCATGCTTTATCCGAATATGTGCTGATTTCCATAGTTACAATTTAATGCAAATAGTATTCTTACACCCCAGTCACACGGGCATACCGAAGGTCCTTTGATGTTAAGGAGCATAGAGCTTTCAAAGGAACCTTAGTTCAAGGGATATCTATCAGTGCTACACGGTCGCCAGGTGGTCTCCAACTGCGGTGAGCGAACGTACAAGTACGTTCAGAGCTTCCTAAGCCACCGCACGGCAGAGCTGAAGATTGGGGAGATCCAGACTGCAGTATACCACCCTCCCAACAAGGGCACACCACAAGGAGCAGTCATCTCACCCACGCTCTTCAATGTCGCCATGATCGGCCTCGCAAGAAAACTGCAGGACGTAGAAGGCCTCCGCCACGCCTTCTACGCAGACGACATAACACTCTGGACCACAACAGGGTCCCTTATTGAAAAAGAAGAACGGCTGCAAACTGCAGCTGACCTCATCCAAGAATACGTCAGCCAACGGGGACTACAATGCTCGCCCGAGAAATCTGAACTCATACGAGTCTGGCGAGGCCGGGGTAACCACACAGTCCCCACAGACCCAACACGAAAAATCGAGGTACACCTCAACGGGAGCCTCATACCAGAAACGTCATTGCTCAGGGTGTTGGGCATGTGGCTGCAGTCTAACCAGCGTGCTACACACACCCTTACGCTCCTCAAAACCAGTGTCAAGGCGATATCACGCATGATATCCCGTGTAACATCGAAGAATAGAGGCATGAAGGAAGGGGATACACTCCGACTGGTCAAAAGCCTGGTGGTGAGCAGAATCACATACAGCCTGCCCTACTACCATCTCACACAATCCGAGACGAAACAGGCCGACACGCTCTTGAGGATGGCTTTCAAGACCGCTCTCCGCCTGCCGATGAGTACATCGACTGAGAAATTATTGGCGCTGGGGTTACACAACACCCTCAGCGAACTCACAGAAGCCCTTCACGTCTCACAACAACAGAGACTTGCGCGGACTCACACGGGCCGGCAGGTCCTACAAACTTTGGGCTTCAAAGCCACAACACGAACCCAAGAAACCTGCACGATACCTCGTCACGTCCAGGACAGGTATCACATTGCCCCAATACCACGCAACATGGACCCTAACCTACACTCCGGAAGGAGGAAAGCAAGGGCCCAATACATAGAGAAAACATTCAGGTTCGATACCACGGCCCGTTTTACGGACGCCGCTATGTACGGAACGAATAAAAAGGGCGCAGTGGCAGTGGTATGTGACCGCCGAGGCCACGTCACCTCCAGTGCATCGACCCGCCCCTGCACGATCACGGAAGCGGAAGAACTGGCCATCGCGTTAGCCATCCGCGAAGGTCAACACGCAAAAAAACCACTGACGATCCTCACGGACTCCCAGCAGGCCTGCCGCAACTTCCTACAGGGAAGAATCGCAAGACCTGCGGCACAAGTCCTAGCCCAAATACCTAAGGAGGACACTGACGACAACACCATCATAACCATCATTTGGATACCGGGTCACGCTGCCATCACGGGTAACCTGTATGCCGACAGAGCAGCTCGAGAATTTGCATATAACCGAGCACTCATCACGCCGACTGCAGATGACCCTGACCCAGTTGACCCCGAGTATTCAGCAATCCTGAACTACCACAGAGGGAGTCGCTTGCGATATCCCCCACCCCATCGAATACTAAAGACGGAGGATGCCGCTGCCTGGCGTAGGCTCCAGACAGGCACTTACACGAACCTACACATATTACATCGCCTGCACCCCACAGCCTACAGGGACGAATGCCCGTGGTGTGGGGCCACACCAACCCTATACCACATTACGTGGGAGTGCACGCTACACAACATAGAACACCATGACACGAACACCACGAGGGAGCAATGGGAGGCACTGCTGTCCAGCTCGGCCCTCGACGACCAGCTCAAGCTGATCCAGAGAGCAGAGAAGATGGCAAGAGCCAGCGGAGCCCTGGACTAGGGGCCCCGACCATTAGCGATGCCCCATTGGGGCAAGACAAAACTATATTTGAATTAAAGTTTATCTATCTATCTATCCGCTGAAGCTTTTGACAGAAACCGCAACGTACTCCCAAACGTAAAAGTGACGAAAAAAAACACGAGGACACTTTGATGTGGAGCAGCCGATAACCAAATCGCACATGGCACCCATTTTGCTCACGAGGGTTGCAATGTGGGCTTGTTGGTAACGCATCTTGGAGGGTTAACGGCAGCGCGATTAAAAGTACGAACTAAACTTCGATAACAAACACTGTTGGATGTTAGCGCCGTGTCTTTTAATCGCGCTACCGTAAACCCTCCAACCGTCGGTGTTGCTGGTTGTGACAGGCTGTGCCAGCGCTGTTGCACCGGCGCATTCATCACTGAGACTGCGGGTGTCACGAAAGTGTTTAGTGCTTATAAACTTCTATAATATAGTGAAACCTAATTTAATAGGTAAAAATTGAACTTTCGTATTTATACA
The DNA here is from genome assembly GCF_013339745.2 of Dermacentor silvarum. Taxonomy (NCBI): domain Eukaryota; kingdom Metazoa; phylum Arthropoda; class Arachnida; order Ixodida; family Ixodidae; genus Dermacentor; species Dermacentor silvarum. The sequence continues at coordinate 303,912,360 of NC_051154.1, forward strand.
GAATTTTGTTTTCTTCTGTCGGACGCCCTCTATGCTCAAAAGTATTCCTTTGAGATTTCAAAGGACAAACGCGGACTCCCTTGACTCAAAGCTCCCTTCAACTAGGCCTCCTTTGATGCGCCCATGTGACAGCCGCGTCTTCCCTTGAAGTAAAGGATCTTGGATTCAAAGGGCTTTGAAAGTGCCCGTGTAACAGGGGTATTAGCCTACTTCAGTCGCTTTGGTTCTATATCTAGTCTCTTTACACCCTTCTGAAAATAAAAAAACAAAGAAGCGCGTTAAAGCTTGTTGGGTCTTGGGCGGAGTCGAACTCGCATCACATCGGTTCCTCAAGCACACCGGCTCGATGCTTTAGCGCTGCGCCACGGATGCGCGGGAGCAGCGATGGAGCAATTGTCATTAAATTATCACACAATCTCGGAGGACACACAATCTCGGAGGACACACAAAAGAAGGGGCACTTCGCACGGCTTTGCGGGTGCGCCGTTAAATGGCGCAGCGTGTCCAGACGGATGCGCAAGAGAGGATCCCAGCTGCAACACACGGTGCAAACGCACCGGCGCGCTACAGGGGCGATCTCTGAGGTCACGCAAAAGGAGCGAAATTTGGCGCGGACTTCGCGCGCGCGTCGCTAGATGGCGCAGCGTATCCAGAGGTAAGCGCGAGAGAGGAACCCGGCTGCAGTACGCGGCTCATACGTGACGTGTTTTGGCGGCGGCGATACATTGCTTCTAGCAGTACATTGCTTCAACGCTAATGCATCCGTGTTTACAAAAGGAACTACCCCCCCCCCCCCCCCCCCCCCCGACATTCCACTACCTACTAACATATCGCATATGCCGCCCATTCTGTTTCCGACAGATGACATACTGTCAATTAGAGCACTGCACGGGCGCGGACTTACCCGAAAGCCCGGGCACGGCCCGGCCCGTGGGCCGGGCTCGGGCCGGGCTCGGGCATGGCGTGTGCTTTTTGACCCGGGCCCGGGCCGGGCTCGGGTTTTTTGACGCGGGCCCGGGCCGGGCTCGGGCTTTCTGGTGGTGTGCATGTAATGTGCAGCGAGTTATTCTCGGGCGTCTCAACTCTGAAAAACATTATTTTTCGGTCTGGGGCCAGGTTCGTGCCGGTTTCGAGTCGTGCTCGGGCCGGGCTCGGGCCTAAGGTAAAGGGGTGGCGGGCTAGGCCGGGCGGGTAACGTAGATTATTTCCGTGCCCGGGCCGGGCCCGGGTCTTGCCATAAAAGTTTTGATCGGGCTCGGGCGGGCAGCCCAACCTAAAAACGGGCCGGGCCGGGTCCGGGCTGAAAAAATCGGCCCGTGCAGTGCTCTACTGTCAATCATTGGAAATTATGTACTTCTTCTGGTGTAGACGAAACCAACTCAAAGATTCTAAAGAATACGAAGCATATATCCGCGTCATGTTTCACTCTGTTATTCTCGCAGTCGTTGTCTACAGGTGCCTTACCATGTGATTGGAAAGTGGGGAAGGTTGTTGCAGTCTTCAAAGCAGGTAACAAAGACTCCCCCTTTAACTACTGCCCAATTTCATTAACTAGTGTCCCTTGCAAAATCCTAGAACATGTCATATACTCGCATATTATGAACTTTTTAGACTCGGTAAACTTGTTTCATCCTTCTCAACATGGTTTTCGTAAGGGTCTTTCATGCGAAACATAACTAGCTATCTGCCTTCATGATCTGCACGTTAACCTTGATAACAACGTTCAAGCCGATTCTATCTTTCTAGACTACTCTAGCGCTTTAGACACAGTGCCTCATAACCGCTTACTCATAAAATTATCCCGATTGAACTTAGATCCTCACGTACTACAGTGGATAAAAGAATTCCTAACTAATCGTCCCCCCCCCCCCCCCCAGTTCGTCTTTGTTAATAACTACTCCTCCAAAGCCCTCCCTGTCACTTCAGGCGTCCCTCAAGGTTCAGTCTTGGGACCGCTTCTTTTCCTAGTATACATTAACGACCTTCCTCTGCATGTATCTTGTCCTATTCGTATGTTCGCTGACGACTGTGTGATTTATCGTACTATGACTAACACCTCTGACCAAACATCTCTGTAGCAATGACCTTAATAACGTGCAAAACTGGTGCAACGTCCGTTGGCAAATGTCTGAACCCTAACAAATGACAATTTATTTCAATTTCCCGTCGCCGTCGCAATCCCTATCTATCTACTTAAGCAATCGCAAACGTCCCAGTGGAATCAGTTCTAGCATATAAGTGCTTAGGCATAACCCTGTCCCACAACCTTTCCTGGAATGCGCATGCGACTAACGTAATTTCGTCAGTTAACAAGACCCTAGGGTTCATGAGACGTCACCTTCGTCATGCTCCGCAGCACGTCAAACTACTCGCATACAAATCATTTGTCAGACCACAACTGGAATATGCGGCCGCCATCTGGAACCCTCACCAAGCATCTATCATCAATACACTCGAATCAGTTCAGAATCGTGCGACTAGATTCACCCATTCTTCATATTCATACAGCATCAGCATTTCACGCTTAAAGACAGAATCCAGTTTGTCATCTCTTGCTTTTCGTCGCTATATCGCCACGCTCTCTCATTATCACAAATTCTTTTACAGCTCGCTAAGCTGCCCACCTTACATCACGCCATCATCTTCACGCATGTCACAGCGCACCAGCCATCAACTGCAAGTTGCTCGTCCTCGCACATGAACTGTCACATTTCAGGCTTCATGTTTTTCCTCTGGCTGCCAGAGACTGGAACGACCTACCCTTCAATGCCGCTGCCATCACATGTCCTTCAGAATTCTTGGAAACTATGCAAACTTGTATTTCACCATACCACCTGCATTTTCTTGTGTAAACATGTTAACCACCCCTTATGTAATACCCCGAACGGGGTCTTTAAGGTAACAAAATGAAAATGAAAAATGAAAAAAAAAAAAAAAATAACGTCGCCCGTCATCGTGAGATGGATTCTGCCGGAATTTTTTTCTCGCAATGCAATTATTTGTAATGAGCGTTGGTAATCATAGAAACCACCATGCTAACCTCGCAACTACCAAAATCAATTATTTTAAGGACTTTTATGGCTATCCTATTGCAATTCACTAAAACGTCAGAACATGACTGCCGTTTAGATGCGAGTATGCTTGATGTATAGTGTTTGAACACGCATTTAAAACAGCCTTTAGAAATTAATTTTCATCTCTGCCCTGACCATGTTACCTCTCCTCTTTTTGGGCTTGTTGGGAACACCCAATAACGGCTTCCGTGTCCTCAACAATGCGACGTTGACCGTGCACTTCAGCCCGCTACGAATTCTCGCAAGAACAATGCAGAAATGACAATCCGCCATCAAGCATTGTTCTCCATGTCCGTATTGGTTACTTGGGACTAGGAAACGCGCTCTCTATTGTTTGCAAATGCGTCCCCCGCATGTTACCCTTAAAGCATAACTATATGGGTGTTTGAAATTTTTAGTTAGAACTAAAATACACTGAATGTAGTACGCGATTCCTAGTGTTCGAAAACTGGTTTTAGCTTAATATTCCAAAAGGTGGCAATGGCCAAAAAGAAACAGAAAAGAGCCTTACGTGGCGTATGAGGGATGCCATAGAAAGGATGGACAGTTCCGGAGTAATTGCAGCTACCTTGGGATATTCTAAGTTACAACAAAAGCTAAGCACACTATTGTCTTTTGCTTCATTTATTTTTGCATTTCCTTTCGAAAAAGTTGCCATGTGCACCGTGTCCAATCGTCGGGTTCTCTGCAAAGAATATCGTATCCACGGATCTACTGCGGCAGGTATTTGCACTGTTCGCGCCAAAAGTCGCATTATTACCAGTTCGTCTGCCTGAAGTGTTAGCTGAAATTTGATAACGTCATTGATTTGCAAACGTAACTATCAGGGCGTTGTCACTACACATGTTATTACTTCGACGCACTGACCTTCATCACTTGGAGGAGCAGACCACTTGAAGTCCGGAAACCTGTTTCCAGGCGTAAGCACTGCGAAAAGAGAGAGAAACAAAACAAAACATAAGAAGTCAGAAATTTAAAATTATTCTGATTTGACCTGTTTCAGACAGTAGCATACGGATTTTTTCGCGGTTACGTTGATGATAAATTTGATGGGTTGTTTGATGGCAATTGAGTTTTTCGAACAAGTGAGTGCGTGTGGGAACGCGGCGATTTTCTATACACGACCACCTTTACGGTGTTAGTGAGACACAGGGTGGGATGCAGCGGTTTGCATTTATGACACGATACCAGCTCGCTGTTTTGCGAGATTAGATGACGAAAAAAAAAAAAGAAAGACAAATGAGAGCACGAGGAAGGTAGTGGTGAAGAGCGCAAGAGTGCACAGCTGGCATATTTCGTATATGCACTTCGCAACACGCCTTGCACCTAAATATAGAGCCAGGAGAACAAAAGACCTCGTGAGTAGACATCGGGAAAAGAGGTATTACATACACGTTGCTGGCGAAGCTCCCAAACGATTCCCGTCGCGTGTATACAGGGTGTCCCAGCTATCATGCAGCACGATTTAAAAAAAAAAGAGGAACGGCGTTACGCGAAGCAAACCTAGTGCGTATTGTTTCCAGTACAGTGGAGTAGCCGCCAGTAATTTTTTCGTTACTGAGATTTAATTAGCTAATTGTAATTAATTATCTAACTCGAGAAGTACTGTCCTAATTATCAAAGTGTCAATGAGAAGATTGTAGAGCAACATGAAAAACTCCGAATACAGCTTTCTGTTGCTCAATACGTGCTACATAAATGCGTTTTTCCGAGTGTGAAAGAAGCCCGCGAATAAACGCAGAATTGCCGCGCGCCTGGCCGCTCGAGGCACTTTGCGTGCATTTGTGGGCTTCTTTCACGCTCGGAAAAACACTTTTATGTAGCACGTATTGAGCAACAGAAAGCTGTATCGGGAGTTTTTCATGTTGCTCGACAACTTTCTCACTGACACTTTGATAATTAGGACAGTACTTCTCGAGTTAGATAATTAATTACAATTACCTAATTAAATCTCAGTAACGAAACAAATACTGCCGGCTACTCCAATGTACTGGAAACAATACGCACTAGGTTGGCTTCGCGTAACGCCGTTCCTCTTTTTTTTTAATCGTGCTGCGTGATAGGTGGGACACCCTGTAGATGTCTCTCGTGCGTCATGACATAAGTCGGTACATTTCTGCCGGTTAGAGTAAAATATTTCACCTCATTTTGTTCACAAATGAGCAATGATTTTCCAATGATTTTAGTGGTCCAAATTGAAATGATTCGTTGGTAACTGTAAATATATCTTTGTCTCTGTGTGGACCCTTTTAATAGAAAAATTTTACTCCCAGTTTCTTCACCACAAACGGCTGACAAAAAAAAATTAACAATGGGCTAGGAGATTACCTGCTGCACCTAGTATTGGCTCACTCCCTAGCCGCTACACTTCGTCTCGTCAGCCAAGAGCAACTTCGAAGATAATCCGTATTCAGCGATTTGAAGGCAGCGCTACAGTTCTTACTGTCAGCCCTGCGATGGACCACACGAACAAGCGCGTTTGATATCAGAGACCTCATTGGTAATTTTACCGATAAAGGGCACCGCATTACATTTCAGCGCTTTCCAAGTAACTGCGGCATCATGCATAACGAGCACGCCGATATCGCTGCCTGGTCAGCTTTTGAATACAGCGCGCAGGAATCGATTACAGCTGTTACAGTCAGATGCGGCTAGAATACTTTGCGTACTGGCACGAGACATCACGCTCTCCGAGCAGAACACGCAAAGTTTTCAAAGCAACCAACTGCACCCACAGGATGCTTCGCTCCAACTTCGCATCGCGCCAGGATTCCGCCGGCGCAAGGCTACATGGCTTGCTTTGTCGGAAACGGCTAGGTGTAGCCTTTAGACAATGTTCTGGAATGAGGGATGTATTAGAATCGTCGTCTCCTTTAACCGGGCCACACAATCAGTGCACTTGCTAACGTGCGCAACTATATGTGCGTAATTGTCATCTCGTTTTTTCAGTTTTAGAGCGTGTTCCCCTAAACGGTCATTGACACAGCGACCAGTTTCGCCGACGTAAAACATCCCACAAGACATGGGAATGCAATACACCACTCCAGTGGAACATTTGACGAACGGCGGTTGGTGGTTCGTCAAATGTTCCACTGGAGTGGTGTATTGCATTCCCATGTCTTGGATGTTTTACGTCGGCGAAACTGGTCGCTGTGTCAATGACCGTTTAGGGGAACACGCTCTAAAACTGAAAAAACGAGATGACAATTACGCACATATAGTTGCGCACGTTAGCAAGTGCACTGATTGTGTGGCCCGGTTAAAGGAGACGACGATTCTAGGAAAGAGTAGTGACAAGACAGCGCGCATCAGTTTGGAAGCTTACCACATCAGGAAGTTCGGTAGCAAGTGCTTCAGCACCCCTTCCCTTGCTCTCTTTGACGCTGAATTTTATCTTTTGGATGCGGCTATCGGGGGTTCAGATTAGAAAGAAAAATAATTGTTTGCGTCTTGTTGCGCTTGGTTGGCGTTTTTTGCGCTTGCGTTGTTGGCACGATGTTACCCTTGTTATGTTTTCCCCTTTCCCTTGCTTCACTCTGGCATATATAAGGTGTGCTATCCTTCACAATAAAACCAGTTGTTAGTCAGCGCCTGTGTGTCCGTGTCTCCCTTTTTGTGGTCGTCTGTTTGCGCTGTTACCCAAAGTCTCAAGATGTACCAACTCGGCCAAAAAGAAGTATTGATGAGGATGGATGTATTCTGGGGTTTTACGAGCCGGAACCACGATTTGATTATGAGGCAGGCCATAGTGGGATACTGCGGATTAATTTTGACCACCAGGTGATTGTTAACGTGCTCTGAATGCACGGGACACGGGCGTTCTTGCATATCGCCCCCATCGATATGCGGTCACGACGGCCGGGATTAGATCCCGCGACGTCGTGCTTGCAACGCAGCACCATAGCCGCTAAGCCACCGCGGCGGGTCAACCTTTTGCCTATCGTATTGGAATGGCTGACAGCGCAAATTTTCTTTAATGCGGCGTATGCGAGCATTACTTAACAGTTTCGTCTACGATAAATCCGAAGTTAAATTTAAAAAATAAATTACGGGATCTTACGGGCTAAAACGACGATCTGATTATGAGGCACGCCGTAGTGGGGGACTCCGGAATAATTTGGACCACCTGGGGTCCTTTAACGTGCACCTAAATCTAAGTAAACGGGTGTTTTCGCATTTAGCCCACATCTAAATGCAGCCGCCGTGGCCGGGATTTGATACCGCGACCTCGTGCTTAACAGCCCAACACTAAGCAACCACGGCGCGTTAATGCGAAGTCCGTGTCATCAGCGGTACATGTCCAAGAATATTGGACATTGCCCCTTCGGCTAAGTCGAGCTTCATGGCAGTGCACCAAAACACAGTGGGGACATCTTTAAAAAGATTATATTTCAGAAGGCCGGCCGAATTTCAACAACTTTCAGTTAGCAACGTCGAGAGGGTCGCCCTTTTATTAACTCGCCTATTTATGCGACTTAGTCGTAACGTTCTTGCTGTGTTATAGCAGTGTTTCGGTCAGAAACAATACACTGCTATAACGCAGCGGGAAGGTTAGAAATAAGTGCCGTAAATACGTCCTCTATTAATACGCAAATACGAATTCAACAGACTGCTTGTAAAAGACAAGCAGCCTGTTGAAAAGCCTGGCACTTGCAGAGTTCTCAGAGCAAAAAAAGAACTAAAGCACACGTGCTCTACGCTCACATAGCTCCCACATCTCCAATTCCTTTCCATTGCGGCGTTTTCGTCACTGTTTCACCCTTTAACAGCGAACCACACTGTTCACGTCTCCAGGATTCGTCCGTGAATGTAACTCTAAATGTATGAGAGCCTCTTTTAAAGAGAAGCTTTCCTTGGCTGCCCTGCTTGGTTTGGCGTGGCTACTGTTGCTGACTCGGTGGGTATCTCGGCGGATATATGCGTGACTATATCTGTGAAGGCCATATGGGTGCCGAAAGCCAGTGCCGGCTGCCCGAAAAAAAATGTTATCAGTAAGCTATTCTTTGTTGTGCGTAATAAAAATAAATTGCTGCATAATACCTGAACATATAATGTCGGCTCATATATGTATCTCTAAAACATGCCGACACCGTTCAGGAATAGTGCATTATATTCAACGGCTATTTTGATTTACTCGGTTATTTTTTATTTAGCCGTTTGGTATGCATGTGCCACTAGGTGCGTGCCCATTTATGGCCAATCCTTCTGAATGAATATGTGCCACCGTCACACAAGAGATACCGAATACTTAAATCTAGCTAAAGATGGGCTGCAATTATTTGTGTTAGCTTCACTCTTTCATTGAGAAGCACCATACATTGAATTCATCCTCATGACCTGGTTGTATAGATGTCCCACACTATGCATCCGCGTGATTTGGTGTTTTCATTTCGGGATATAGCTTCCAAGCGCTGTAGTGGATAAACATAAAGATTGCATGAGATTAAAGTTGTGATCGTTTTGGTAGATAAACATAAAGATTGCGGGAGGTTACAAGTCGTATACGTAAAGTAGGCACAATTGTAGGCATTGCCTTTAGTTGTATAGGATTTAACACAGACCGCTTGACTAAAGGCTCACTTAGACTCCAGCATGTGCCTTGGATCGGCCTACTTTTTTTCTTTTCTGTCACGTTCTTTTTTGCTGTACGCGCATCTTCGGCCAACACAACTGGTTTCGCTGCATTCGTTCTTCCCTCTAACCTTCTGTTTGAGCATTTTCGCGTGAATCATTGTGAAAAACTGGCAGTGATCTAATCACATCGGGTCCTCTGCTCTGTCAGTGTTTGGGCGCATGTCTTGGCTCTTGCGCGCACGGGGGAGAACTGCTTGCCATCTTTGCGCGTATAATTGTACACCCATGTAACAGAATACCTATGTCATAGGTCACTAAAGACAAGGCATGTTGGCTTTCTTAAGTAGTAATCAACGCCATCCACTGAATGACAAAACAATTTCCATGTAATAGAGAAGACTAAGCTTTATTTATTTGACATTTTTTGACCTTTTGCCTTTCTTACGTTATTTCTTCTTTTATTTCTGGGCATTTATAAGGCCTTCATGTTCGTTTCTGATACTTGAGGTAACCGGGTCCATAGGTGACCTGTGTTACCAGTATTGTTTAATAGAAAACAACAAAAAGCTTTATTTTATTCAGACCTCAAGTGTGGGAGTTGAACAATACGTGAGACGTGGCTTATAAATACTGCGGTTCTCGGTAAAAGCAATAATGAAGATTCTGCATGGGTATTTTAAGCTGGTATCTATCTGTTATAGAGACATGCGAGCGGGAAGATCGTTCCAAGTCTTGTGCTGTACGCATACAAAATACTGATAGCAGGTATTTGCATGGACACGTTCGGGGTAGGCGACGTTTGCATGGCTGTGGCGAAAATGCCTGAAGGGCTGGTCTGATTAATTAATACTTTGAAGAACTGTTAACGCTAAAAGAAGTGTCTCAAAACTTTTCTTCGTGTATATTTTCTAGTTTACTTCTCACCATGTTATGGACGTTCTACCTTGGGTTTGACCTGGCAGCTTTGCTCTTGAGAGCATAGAGCAAATGCTAGCGCTGTATATCAATTTATTCTCTATATTTTCTCTCTTTTCGACGAAACCGCAATCAATATTCGCTTAAGTAATGACTGCCAGTTACCCGGGTACACGTCGCCACTTGCCTGGAAGCGGCTGCGACTCTAAAGCGTCAGCTAAATGACGTTGTACAGCTGTAGATTCGCATACTGGAAGCAGAGTTGCTGTAATGAGTGAAACATGGTCATTCGGTGGATATTTTTTGCAGTATATAACACGACAGTGAGAACGGTTATTGCATGCGAGCCGCTGCTTTCCCTGTTTCTTGAATCGGGAACACCACGGGGTGGAGTCGATCCTTCCGGTATCAGTTTCTGTCGCTGACAGGACAGTATATAGGAGCACAATATTTGGCTTTTGCACGAAACCCGCTGGTAATATAGCACGTATACCACCAGCATCACTTCGAATGCTAACAAGACTTATCAGAACGCATCTAGCGTTATAAGATGGGAGTGCGATTTGCAATCACTCCGTATATAGCCGTTCTCTAAGCATGGTCTATTCCGAGACATACGCTTTGGGGACTAAACTGGGCCGCGATTGCAAACGGCGTGGAACCTGGAAACGCAGCAGAACAATCCATAGTCGTGTACGACTTGCTCGCGTTTTAAGTTAGGCTGATAGCATACAAACTGTTGTCTTTTTTTTTCTTTTTATTTATCGTGTTTTACATTACCACAGCCTGCCCTGACATTTGTTATAGTGAGGCATAAATTAATAAAATAAGAGCCTCTGCACTGACAGTCGCTCTCGTGAAAGACGGTGCCAACTAAGCAGAAGCATTGTTCCTTCCGAAGCATGAACTCAAATGTACAGATGGACCTCGCGCCATGCCTCGCACGGGTCCACCCCTCTGCGTCGCTTCACGCGCCTCAGCCATTTTACCGGCAGTGATGCAGTGACGAAGCTCCCTTGAGCTTGAAAAGAAGTTTGCGTGCACAGGCGCTGTGTGCAAACTCATGCGGATCGGAAAGCTGGGTCTTACGGTGCCTCTTCCCAGCTGTAACTTGGCACCAGCGTATTCAATGCCATCTGCGGACACGGAACAGGTGGTCTCGGGCACTGGTTTCGCAAGCGCCGTAGCAGAGAGCGCAGCGTGCCCAACAGGCGTGGTGGAGCTAGGCCACACCGCTTGGTTCTCCGCTTCAAGCGAGCAACGGGCTTCTCGTTCTCTTTCAAGCGCTGATTTGCGCAAACGTTAAGCTCCCGCGAACAGAGATTCCCAGTGATGTGGCGCCACACGTGCCTGCGTAACGTATCAGGAGGATGAGAAAATGAAACAAATCAACGAAAAAAGTTAACAAAAAAAAAAGATCGGTTCGTCTGTCTTGCCATCTGTGTCTTTTACTTTTTATCATCATTGCGTGTATCTGTGTATGTAGTTGTGGAACGCGCAGCCATAAACGTGCCGTTCTCTTCACTGCACGCAGCGCAATTTTTGCGACGTCGCTGCATGCAGCTAAATTACAGAGCAGATATATATGTCTAAATACGTGCTACATTAATTTTCGAGATGACTGTCAAAAGGTTGAATACGTTCCTCTCCTCCAAAAGAATAGCCTGAAACAAACATTTCACGTCGTCTCCTCGCAAGAGAGCTAGCACAAGAATAATTTTGTTCTTGTACGTCTTAATCATGCATACAACATGCCCCGCTTTTAGTTTTAATTTTGAACATATCAGTCTATAATTTTCTTGAGAAGGTGGCGGAGACGGGCAATACTTAAGCTGCATGCCGCACATCCTGGTGAAATGATATCTAAAATTCACTGCAGACAATTTTTCTTTCTTTCTTTTTTTCCAAATCCGGACGGGAGCCCTAAAATGCAGCACTAAAGTCAGAAGTCAAATGTCGGAAGTGCAGTGGTTGATGGGCTGTGTTTCGTCGTACCCTTTGGCACTAATGCACGCGAAATAGTGCGCGTTTCATCGCACTCAAAGACCAAAGGGAAAGTTTTTAACTCCTTTATTAGGGAGTCACTGTTTGTGCCATATTTATCTTTTTTTTAGGGTTATTGTGAAGCCCCCGACAAAGCGCGTTTATTTTGCTCATTTGCGTTGAGAGTGAATGCACAGCGTTTGACAGTGTGAGTACACTGTAAAAAATGAGAATTTAAATTGGTATGTGCATTTGCTCCCGCACAAACAGTCGTTGACACTCCACTGTTGTAAGAATATGACAATGCATGCGCGCGCTCATGGGGAGAACTTATTTGTGAAACTGATCAGCGGTGCTGATTCCTGATAACGAAGGCGTCTTAGGAGATTCGCAGTAACCCGCTGTTGCGGCCAATTGCACATGTATACAGCCAGAAAAAAAAATCTAGGTTTGTAAGAGAGCATACATTTTAACAACGTCACGCAGAACGTTCTCATTTGTCGAAGCACTGGCTGAGACGCAGACAGTTTAGCTAGCAAACCTCCTCGTTTTGCCCCTACCTGTATTTGTTCCGTGTATACTCAGCACAGGACTTAGAATAACGTTCTATAAAGAGAAATAGTATAGTTATAAAGAACATTTGTTCGCCAGGAAGTTCTAGAGCGAAAACTTGGTGACATCGCGACACGTTTCTGTTACAATAAAGTTCCCTCTCGTTGATCTCTTGCACAGTGGCTTGCTTATAAGCAGTCTACTTCGAATATATGCCTCGAAGTGTTACTTCGAGCGCAACATGTACGCGGTTGCTCCTCGTAAAGCAAGCGATGTTCAGACCATCGGCGTGTTATGGCGCCTCGAAAATGGTATAGTTCTCTCCGTACGGATGGTTCGAGTTGTAGTGCAGTCGGGTAACACGTTTCCCGGCGGTTCTGGTCGCTTGGAACAACGTTAGCAAATAAAGTTGTCCACGAATCAGAAAGCGATTTTCGCATTACTTCCACGACTTCAGGAGGGAGCGCCTGGAAAATGCCTTTAGTCAAGGGCCTGCTTTTCCAGCTTGACACGTCCAGTGCAGCATGGAATCAGTGCTCCTCTCGTCTATATAATGCCAAACAAGGTTTTCCTCGACACTGTGAAAGCCGCGCTTAGATAAAGATGAGATAAAGACCGCATGTTCCAATCCTTACACTGACGGTTCACCATGGTTTTGGTTCTTCCTTGTGGATGATTTCCCACTACGGTTTCATCAATGCTTGATTCGCCCTTCCTTTTAATTGGAAAAGTTAAAAGTCTGTGCTTTGATATTCCGGAGGGAAGGGGGGGGGGGGGGGCGGCCAAAGCAACTCGCCACTCAGGGCAGCGCGTTTTGTTGAGGTTGGTACGCAATAACTGCAAGGAGCTGTTTCTGCATCATTGAAAGAACACGCGTGCAGCTAATTGTCGCTGCTCGGCCAAGTTACAGATGAACAACTCGCTCTCCCACTGAGAATTTCGATGGCGCTGCTATCCGCGGGCGTGTGGGCGCGTATCACGTGACATGTTTCATATATCGCGGGCTTCGTCTCTCTGCCGGAAAGATAAACACGCGATGTGTACCTTGCTGGATACATCTAATTTTACCCTCTTGCGATGCTCTACAACTCCCAAATTGACCGTTGATAATTAGAACAACAGGTGAGAAGTTTTCTAATCACTTTTAAATAACTAAATGAATGTCAGGGGCTAAAATTTTACTGGCGGTTTTTGAACAGGACTGCGAAAACAATGTACATGGTCTTATTCGCCATAGAATTATCCGTTTTATAGCTTCGCGCATGATAGCTGAACACCCTATTAATTTACAGGGGGTTATATAATGGTGCAGAAGATATACATACCATATTTGTGCGCCAATATATCCTATCACGTCAATGAACAAAATATATATACTAGTGACTCGCTACTTTCTGAACGTGCCCGACGACTACTATTGCCGAAAACAGAAACAATAGGGCTGATCTTTGCGCATTTAACAATGCCTGCTGAGTCACGTACCGCTGAGTTTGTTAGTTGTCTTCAGGACGCGAGAGTTCACGCCCTTACCATTATGTTCCTAATAGAAACAGGAAGAGAGCAGTGTGGATCAGAGAGCAAATGGGGATAACCGATGTTCTCATTAACATTAACAGAAAAAAATGGAGCTGGGCAGGCCATGTAATGCGTAGGGTAGATAACCGATGGACCATTAGAGTTACAGAATGGGTGCGAAGAGAAGGTAAGCGCAGTCGAGGACGGCAGAAAACTAGGTGGGGTGGTGATGAAATTAGGAAAATTGCAGGTAGAAATTGGAATCAGCTAGCGCAAGACAGGGGTAACTGGAGATCGCAGGGAGAGGCCTTCGTCCTGCAGTGACATAAAAAAAATAGGCTGATGATGATGATGATGATGATGATTATACTTCACCTCGCTCTAACAATGTCGTCGGTGCGGAATAAGGATTTTGTAGAAGCTCCGCCGGCACACTATACAGAAAATTCAGTCTCACTTCTGTATACGGTTCATCTGAAGGCGTCAACACAAATCCTTCTCGCCACTCCATGCTGGCAGTGTTCTGAACATTTTCTTTCGGAGCCTCCTCAGCGTAGGGTAGCAAACCGGATCTTACCCTCTGATTAACCTCCCTGCCTTTCCCCTTTCTTTTCTCTCTCTCTTTCTTTCGGTGCTCGTTTGTTTCGTACATTCGTTCAATAAAATTTGAATGTACAAAAACCTAATGTTAAAAAAAGGTAAGCTACAGGCCCTATAGCCGGTGAGGGATTATGTTGCAGTATTATTAAATATCAAACTGGCAGTCTTTGCGATTGCTTCCCATTAGGAGTGAAATGTTATCGTTTTATTATAGTTATACATCTAAAGAACAGTGAGCCATTTAAAAAGATTAACGAAATATTTGTCAATCCAACATGTTCCAGAATCTATATCTGTTATCTCGAATCTCTACTGAATCCTTGAAAGCAATGGGGAACACGTTTTAAAACGAAGCTTTCTATGTCTCACTGATTCGTCCATGAGCGCCGAAAACGCACTGCAGGAAAGCCAACTTACACATTGGATATATCTGCGCACACTGCGCATCTGCGCACATAATAGAACAATGACGCACGATATACGTATCGTAGAACACTACAGTTTACACTCGCAGTTGTACCGATAAGAACAATGGGAACTGCAACGCCACACTAGCCAGACGAACTGTATATATCTGCTTCACGCAATGCATTCCCGGCCGTCACCATGGCTTGGCCGCGGGTGCAGCGCACGGCAGAAGAAGAGGCTGCCGTACGTAAGCGCGAGCGCGAATCTAGCGTGCGCGAGTAAAGTTATAAAACCTGCACACTCTTAAGGGAGTAATTTTGTCTCGTTTTCTGAACTCTCGGCGCGCGCTAGTTTTCCGACAAGATGACGTGCTTGAACGCACATGGCTCCTTCCAGTGGGCACGCAGCGTTCACTGACGACGAGAAAGCGAACGAGATTCATGAGGATTAATATCACGGGAGAAAGTTACACCTTAGACTACTTACGATTCTTAAGAGCGTAAAGCCAGCTTGCATACAGTGCGACGAGCGCCCCGCTGCTATAGCTCTGCATCTTATGCTGATGTATTAGCTCAGTGCCTTCGATAACATTGTTCGTTTTGACGAAGTTCTGAATCACGCACAGGAGGCAGAAGCCTTTCGTCGCCGGTAGAAAGTGCAAAACATTAAAAAAAAAAACTCTCTTTGTTGGCTACCGGAAGTTTCGAGAGAGCTTATGCACAAGTAGGCCGCCTTAGCAGGTGGTAAACTGTCGACTGCAAAATACTACAAAAGAAAAACACAAAGGAATGTCGCAAGAAAGACAAGTCCGCTGACACTTTAGTGCAGTATTAGCACCACACCCTACGATTCCGATCTCCATAACTAAGACGCGAGGAGAATTTTTTTTTTTCGTGGCTATAGTGTTCTAAAATCTTTTGCATTGCGGTGTGATTTTACAGAACAGCGTTAAATGGAAGTGTGAAGTTGCACATCGATTCATAGCTGAACATACGTTTTCGACTAATTCGTTTTCCTGGCCGACAAGCATCGTAAGGAGCTTAAATAGCCTGTTATTGACGTGCCACCACCACCACTACCACGGCTTATCTCAGCACCTGCGCTGTATATTGTACATACCGATCATATTTTATAAACTTCTAAGCATCGGCAGAGTTGCTAAAGTCCATCAGAATCAGTTTACCGGTCGGGTTGTTGGACTTTCTTCTAATATTTTTTGTAGCCATTCGGAGGGATGAAGCCAAAACTCTATACGAGCACAGAATCAGATACAAAATCCTCCTTATGAAAAATTGTCTCGGAAGGAGTGTTCGATACAATCGGAACGATGTTTCGACAAGCTGTTCAAATATCCGTAACATCATCCACCTCAATTCGGACTCCGCATCGGCTGGGTTAATTTCCAGCCCAAGAATATCGCTCGCTCCTTAGTTTTGGTGTCTAACTGTATTTCGTAATTAAATCTGTGTAAGAAACATTGGCGACGTGGGTAATGCTTACTATTCCTCCTCTCTTAGCTATATGCAAGAAATTGCACAACTCAAAAGCACATAGAAATGAAACAAAAATTTGCCATGCATTTTCACACAGTTTGCATCAATATTCATGCACGCAAACTGCAGTGCGTTGCAGGTACTACCGACAACGAAAGTTAAACGATGTTCATGTACAATTTGTTAGCTACAGCATTGTTAACAACACGGAAAGAAGCGACAGTTCTAGTCGACATGCAGGGCTGTTGTGCAAGTAGCGGTGTGCTCAAAGCACACTGTCGCATATCAGTGAGCAAGCGTCTTTGGATAAACATTTTAGAGGGTAGCACACCCGCTGCGTGACCGCGGTTTTTGATGACCACATTAGATAAACCCACCAACTAAGCGCAAAATCCACTTAGGGCACCTTGTCCACGTGGCAGCACAATATCATCGTCAGATTAAGGTGTTAGTAGGTGTTAACAAAAGAGCCGTTTCCACATGCGTTTTTTAAAAATTATTATTATTATTTTTAGAGCAGCCTATCACATTCAGTCCCCTGGAGGATGACGCCAATTGCATCGAAAGATAGCTCTTTCCTGCTAGTGACTTCGAGCGGAGGCCGAGCTTCAATAATCCCGCATGTGTTCAAATTCTGTCATCGTACTTGTTGACCATAGAAAGAACCCCACCATTGTTGTCTGCTGCCACAACACCTCTCCCCATCTCCAATTTTAGGGCGGGTCTTCCTCTCTTCGATGACGCTGAACATAAAAAAAAAACTTCACACGTAATTCTCAAAAACGTATTGGTAACATCTAATGATAAGGAGTCTTTTTTCTTACGGCAGCGCGCAATTGGCTGCATCGAATTCACGCCATTGATACTAACATTTGTTACTCTTGCACCACGTGACTGTCACAGGTTTGAGGCAAGAACTTATTTATAACCATGCACTGCTGTATACAGTAAGGCCAATGTTTAAACATATACTTGCTTTCCAGTTCTCTCTTTCATTAAAATATCACGTACGGCAAGCAATACTCGATAGAAGTCATGTTAGAGTAATTTACAAGGATTACAAGTTTACAAGGATTAGAAGAAAATTGTACTGTAATACGGGAAGAAATGATAACGGGAAGCGAAAATTTTAAAAGTCTAACCGTTTAACGATGGGATACTAGCTTTCCATATAGCAGCACATTTCCTGTATATACGTTGCACCGGAAATATCGGAATAATACTACCTCACAGCACTGTAGTTGTAGTAGTCGCAACCACGATTCGCTTAAGTCGCCACGTGTGAGGTATTAACCGCGGCTGCAGATCGCTGACATGGATAATGATTCCTGTAACAAATGAACGAGCGGTCGTCGCAATATACCAGCCGTGTAGCACAATGCTCACATCCTATAGGGAAATAAATGACTCCGCAGGCAGCCAGGCGAAACCCTCCTGATCTAGGAGAGTCCTTAGAGTCATCTTCCACAGTTCGGGCGATAATGTCTGGCACGTGCCAACGTGGTCAATATTAAACGTGGCACCTCGGGGAGAGACTGACACAGTTGGGCGACTGAGATTTCTCGGCGACGAGCGTCTAGACACCGCCGTCGATGAGAAACCCGTCGCAGCCTCCTGCCGGGGCTCCTCGCATCGGATAAAAGAAGAGGCGGAAACAAATCCGTCCGGCGCGTGCATGCAACGCGCGAGCCCACGTGCCACCCTCGCGGAGCTGACGCGGGAGACCCACCGACTCACCGTGCTGGTTGGGCGGGCGCAGCTGGTCGAGGGTCTCGTCGGAGGACGCGAGCGCCCGGACGGCAGCCCGCCAGCGCGCGAAGCTGCCACAGCGGCGCACCAGGAAGGACCGGGGCATCCTAGCCGCTGCCTAATCACGGCTACACTGCCGCTGGCCACGCGGTCGCGCGCGCGGGCCTGCTCCTCCGGGAACGCCCGCCGCCCGAGCGCTCTCAGCCCGCCCTGGGCGTCGTCCCCTTCCTTCCCCCTCCCCTCGCCGCCTCCTATCTAGTGGCTGCCGCGGAACGCACCACAGCACACAGCTGGGGGGAGAAGCGACGCCGCTGTCGAAACGCTTGCACGCGCGGACCATCGTCGGCGTCGCTCTTGACGTCCTCCTCCCCCTCCTTTGCTGCGGGCTTTCCTGTGGCAACCTCCCCACCCTCGTGGAAACCCACCCTCCCTTAACCCCCTCCGATGCGGCTTATACTTCGCGCATCCCGCAAACTGCTGTTGGCTTGTCGCGAGACAGAGACAGAAAGTGCGATGGGGTCCTCGTTTCATCTGCCCCGGGACTTCGCTTTGCTGGTGTGCAGCCGAGTATGCAATCTCTTCGCGTGGCGACGCGAAGATCTGTTGAAATCCCGATATACAGATTTGAGTTGATATATAACTTGAAAGGCATTATAATTTGGGTTTCTCGGTTCAGGTCAGCGCAGTTGGAAGACTGCGGAGGGTGCAGTCTTCTTCCTGTCCCCCTTCTGCTTTACGCTTTTCAATGAAATATTTTTGAGTACGCAGCGCTAAAGTTTTTCTTTCTTCGACAAGCGGTGAGCATACCTTAATCTGCCTTCTCCTTCACTCGTCCTCTGAGACAAATATGCAACCAAACTTGTGTCATGGGTCACTATGAAACGCGCATATACCATGATTTTTTTTAAATATATATTGACGGGACTGAATAAGGACTTGTTGGCCTCTACTCCGTTTCGCATGTGAAACATAGAAATATATTACAAGCCACACAACATCCCAAGCGTCAAATTAAATCATAATATGAGATTTAGAGAAAAAAAAAAGGGGGGGGGGGGGGCGAAGGCATCAGTTGTTAACCAGACAAGCGTCTGGCTGGCTATCCTGCGCTGGGGGAGGGGAACAAGGGAAGCAAGCTTATATAGAGAGAGAGGAACGAAAGACACGGTGAATGCGTAGATGCGTGCGGATGGTGCCAAGCAGTCAAAACAAAGACCTTCGCTGTGGCAAGTCGTCCTCAAGAAGCACAAAAGTACCTTCACTGCCATGTGCACCGACTAGTGATGAGGGCGGGTCGGTTTTCCAGTAGCACTTGCATGGGTTTTCCAAACACTTGCCAGTCGTCGCGATGTGTTTGAGATTGGGTGTCTCGGTAAATGAAATCAAGGACAGTGCCACAATTACGAGGTTTGCACGCCGCAATGCGACACACGGGCTATGAGAGAGCCGTAGTGGAGAACTGCGGATTGATTTAGATAAGCTAGGGTTCTTTAACGTGCACCTAACCGTAAGTACGCGGAATTTTTTCGTTTGCCTAGCCTATCACAACGCTGTCGTCGAGGCCGGGAATGAAACCCACGACCTCGTGCTCAGCAGCAGAATGCCATAGCGACTGAGCCACGCTGATGCTCACATAAACAAGTACCGTGTCTATAGATTGAATAATGTACCGTCTCTGACGAGGCTAACTCAATGGTGAGCAGAAAAAAATGCTTCCTGTCAATGCAGAAAGAAATGTTTTTATTCACAGCCTACTGCATACGTTGTGACCGGAAACTCGGTAAGTAAAAAAAAGAAAAAAGAAAACACTAAGAATCTTAATAGAGGTTACGTTCTAACCCTCAGAAAGTTTTCAGCACCTCCTGCGGCTAATCGCCGAAAGTAACACTGCAAAGTCACGTTGATCTTGATATTCCGTGTAAGCACTTTAGTACAAATGAATATCCATGCCAACATTCATCTTTTCACTGATATTTCAGTGACCGCCTAATAGACTCAAACATGGTAGTATATATAGTCCCTCAGAGCGCTACTGTCGAAATGGTACCTCTAAGTCAAGCGCGGATCCAGTTTTTGTCAAGCGGGGTCTGATTTTGAGATGTTGAATGATGATGATGAGTTTTTTTACGTGCTGGAGGATTCTTTTCAATAATAATTGAACATTTCTTGCCTCTCCTGAGCAAAATAACAGTAACAGTTGGGGAAGAAGAACTTCATGAGCTTGTCACATGCCGTACGCTGGAACTGCGTACATAAAATTTTAAGGACGGAGGAGGGGGGGGGGGGGTCAGGACATCCAGACGTCCCCCCTGGATCCGCGCATGTCCAAATCAAGGTTTTATTCTCGGAGCACAAGAGAGAAATGAGACGCTAGTGTCTGCATGCGCTGCCATATTAAGCTGATGAGCCAGCCTGCGCACACCGGGCACAACAGACCGCCTTGCCTAAACTTGGTCCTTTTGGCTCTGAATTACTATTTGCATTCTTGTGTTCATATTCACGAAGCACAGTTTTCATCGCAAGTATATTAAAATGAGAATAATCACTCTCACTTAGCCTCTGATTTCTAGCATTTGACAGTTTTCAGATCATTAGAGATGAAGATAAAATATAGAATACTAAAAGTAAGAATATCTACACTCGATGAGCCTTACTTATCAGACATCAACTAGACATAGCGACACGGACATTCTAGAGTGTAATGATTTATATATGCACTTGATGTAACGTAACCAAATAAATTAGTCTGGAACGTAAAACCATTACCTGCTCCGAAGAAACGCTGTCGGGATAACGGGCAATACATTAAACCAGAAAGGACAATAAAGTAAATTACAATGCAGATGCTAAACGAGCCATGCCGAGTCGTAGTAAAATCCTTGTACTACCCACAATTCAAACGGTCGTTGAACGAACACAGCGCTTTACTTCCCACTGGTATTCTTAGCATATAACTATAATGTGAACAACGAAGTCTCCTAGAAGGTTATGATTCTGGCAGTCATCACCTATACCTGAATGCGTTGCCGGTCCGACATGGCGTAGAATATATTTCTATATATAGAATATTGATACCCACCGTAGGTCTGAAGACTAGGCTCATCTATTGTCGATGAGAAATTTCACAGCAGCTGTACAACTTCGCTGTCTGAGCGCTTGGCTGTGATGGCGGAGGATCGCTGCAACAATGAAACATCGCGTCTACGAAATACTTTCCAGTATAGTGCACGACCCCAAGGGAATATCATAGCATTATTATAAATATATAAAAAATTATGCCCAAATACACCTTTCATTTTAACGGCGCGTCTTTCGCACTCCAGGTAACTTCTGCCCTAGCGGTAACAGCCTTTGTAGCCATTCTTGATTTTATTTATTTATTTTTTGCGCGTGTGTGTGTGTGTGCGTGCGTTGCGTGCGTGTGTGTGCGTGTATGTGCTCTTTTTTTGTTGTTGTTAGCAGCCACGGCAAGCATTGCTCCTATGAGACACGGACACGTGCGCAAACAAGCGCAGTCAATAATAAAAAAAATTACCATAAATTAAGCCACGTCACCCACAATTCGTAGTGAGCTGTAAACAAGCCATAACGTTTTAAAAGTGAAGTGGCGTTATAACATTGGTACACACGTGTAGTCTATAGCATTGCCTGCAAAA
Source organism: Dermacentor silvarum (assembly GCF_013339745.2). NCBI lineage: Eukaryota > Metazoa > Arthropoda > Arachnida > Ixodida > Ixodidae > Dermacentor > Dermacentor silvarum. The sequence goes on from NC_051154.1 coordinate 303,933,879, forward strand.
TAATGTCTTGCTTTTTCTGTGCAGGCATTTTCGGACACCCAGAAACACCTGACAACGGAACAACAAGGAAGGGCGTAAACTAACCTGCAGTATTGCAAAAAAGAAGTTCTACTTCTACTACTACTACTATTACTACAACTACTAATCAATCAATGAAACAATCAATCATTTACTTATCGTGCCCAGGAACAACCATGACGTCTAAGTGCTGGCACACGCATACACGTAAAAAATAGTAACAATAATAATTAAAAAAATAACGTAGCTTGCACTAGAGGCGCAATGCTAAAGAGACAGCGGAGCTGATGGTCACCTAGCTAGTCCCATGGCTTTTGGGCTAGGCTAACCACTACCAAGTCATCCCCAGCATTTTCCGGAATTTCTTGATTATTGATCAATTATCGAGTGTTGGATAGACGCTGCATTCACAATCTTGCACTTGGGGTCAACCACCGTGGCCGCGTACGAGTTTGATCCGGGATACTGCGCCGCGTCAACAAAGGACGCGAGCTCTGGGTTCTGCAGGGCAGTCTTGGTGAGTGCGCGGGCCCTGGCTGCGCGCCGACTTAGCCAGGCTCCGCTTCGCTAGTTCACAGGGTATGTGCCATTGCGCTCGGCCGGTTTCTGCAATACCGCCAGAATCGGCCCACATTTTCTATTCGCAGTTGAAACATTACGCCCGGCTTAAACAGCTCCGCTGTTAAAAATCATTGTTAGAAAGAGATACCACTGCCGGAAGAAACTCATTTGGCACGTCAGTGAAACCAACGACATGCACAGCACCAAGCAAGAAGCCGTGGTGGTTCCTTGCGTCTATAGTTATGCGCATCTAGCCAGTGCACCGTTCGTTTACCGACATGGGAAGGAATCTGTTGGCCTATCCAATACGACATCAGCCATCGAGGCGCAATGCACTGAGGGGGCACCCCGCAATCGACGAACGCTGTTGTTGAAGAAATTCCGGAACGCGAGCGAGGTGCAGGCAGCGTAACGTGGAGTATCCCATAGGAGAGAGGAAGCGTTCGCTGCGCTATAAGACGCGAGCGTGTGTCCACACGCGGCCGCTCGACAGGGGCGGCGGCGCGTGCGACGGGAAGGTCCACTGACCACGGAGCGGATGTAGCATGGGGCGGCCGTGCCATCTGCCACATTAGGAAAACAGTCGGCCGATTACAGCCTATTAGGGAGCTATCCCGAGGCTGACCGGCGGACCGTTGCCACGCATGCGCACGCTCGAGGGGGGGACCACGCCTGGTATTTATTAATAGAGCCCCTAATCAGGGCGCGCTGCACCACTGTCCCCATTAGGACGGGAGCGCCCCTTTTACGGCCCGGGTTGCTGCCCCCGAGAGCGCGGGCTAGCTCTCCTTTCATTAGCGTCATTGATCCTCCCGCGTCCGAACGCATTCGCGCTGACAGCAACCAGGGCGTATTGACTCACGCAGGGAGATTTGAGATGTTTGGGCGCTACGAACCAAGGCCTTGCTTATTTCGCTCGTGATCGTCCGCACGGAGTGCCCGGAAAACAAGTGGCGCTCAAGAGCGGTCACATTCGATGCGTGGGAGAAACGAAGTGACAAAAAATTGGATTGCCGGTGGTCTCCCGGCCGTCGTCTTTATATAACGCTGCAAATCTTCTTCTTCTTCTTTCTGGGGTTTTACGTGCCAAAACCAGTTCTGATTATGAGGCACGCCGTAGTGGAGGGCTCCGGATTAATTTTGACCACCTGGGCTTCTTAACGTGCACTACAACGCAAGCACACGGGCGTTTTTGCATTTCGCCTCCATCGAAATGCAGCCACCGCGGCCGGGATTCGATCCCGCGACCTTGTGCTCAGCAGCGCAACGCCTTAGCTAACTGAGCTACCGCGGCGGGTTATAACGCTGCAAATGATGTCGCAGGCATGCATTGAGGCGGCAGATGTTTGATGTATATATATATATATATATATATATATATATATATATATATATATATATATATATGGTCTATAGCTACCACGCGAGAGTCAAAATTCGCGACCTCTAGTTTCCTCGGGCAGCCGCCTTCCGCTTGCAGTATTTATGTGTTTGTAGAATACAGCAATAACTTGACAGAATGCAGAATACAGTTGAATACAGCAATAATAACGCGCTGCAGTATATGAAGTTACATGAAATATTTCCGAACATTCTCGCATTAGTCTGATTTAGAGATAATGCGCCTTCTTTGTGTTGAACTGATGGCTGCGCTTTCTTTTGTAAGTGAATTTTCAGCATTTTTAACCGTAAGTTTGAGCTGGAATTTAAAAAAAAGAACATTGGTCATTTCATTTCCTTATTAATCAGCTGACATCCCACAGACAGGCAAACAAAAAAGATAAATAAATAAGGAAATGCTGGGAGGAGGAAGGGGGAGGAGGGGGCATTCACAAACACCCGTCCCAACACAAATACGCAACCTCGAGCACCGTCCGAAAGGAGCATGGCGCACAGCTTATATCTTTACTCATTCTCGATCACGCGAACCTACTTTAAAGCTCAGAAGAAAAACCAAGGCGCCAAGTCATTAAGCTCACGGCCGCGCGCATCAAAGTTGCCTCGTACACAGCCAGCCAGCAGAGTGCCCCGCTCACTGGTGCCTCGTGCCCCCCCCCACCCCCTCTCCCCGATCCCATATACGTTCAAAGGTTCCACAACCGGCACAGCCACGTATACCGCCAACCTTCGCCGGTTTCACTTCATTCGCCACCGGGGCTGGGCACATTATTAATCACGGCGCTCGCTCATCAAGGCGGCGCATAGCGATCGTGCCTTCTCACGACTGCGCGGGGCGCAACGTCAGCGCCGCCGTCATTAATATACGAGCGCAAATATCTGGCGCGCGAAACCGCGGCTCCACCGCCGGCTTCTCCCAACGACCGCTATAGACAGTGTATGGTTGGTGGCGCGTCAGCGCGGTGGTCATAGTCGAAAAGGCTCCGCGCAAGAGCGCGCGCTGGCCCGCCGTGTTTGCTCAGCCAGGGCTCGTGCCCCACGCTCGGCAGTGCCATTATCGGGCCCGCAGTCGAACGAGGCGGGGATGGGGTCCTTCGTTCTGGCTTTCGCTAAGCGCTATGAGCTCTCGTGGTCCCGACCCCGTCTGGTCTATAGGTCGTCGAGCGGGCTTTCGTTTTCCCGAAAGAGTGCACGAAATCTTGGCGCATGCACGGAGGGCCCGCGGGCCGCTGAGTGTGCGTGCGCGAAGATTTATGGCGGACGCTTGCCAGGCATTCGGCCGGCGCGAACCGCGCGTGCCGCGAGAAGGAATGAAAGGGAAATAGGTCGATGCGGTGGCAAACGACGTTTATTAAAATCTTTACACAGTGGCTCCTCCCGCGTCCTCCACCCTCGGCATGTGACGGCTCGAAAGCACTTCGTCATCGCAACGTGCAAATGCCAAAATATATCTTTAATAACTAACAGTTTAATCAATACTGCGAATTGATTTATTATTAATATTATTATTATTATTATTATTATTATTATTATTATTATTATTATTATTATTATTATTATTATTATTATTATTATTATTATTATTATTATTATTATTATTATTATTATTATTATTATTATTATTATTATTATTATTATTATTATTACACAGTAAATGTGCGCCATGTATTTGTACTGCAGTGAAGTACGTACGTGCTGTCAGTAATACATGGGTGTATTTTTTTAAATCAAACCTGTCGTGCGAAACACATTAAGCGCATTGTATGTAGTTAACTCCGGAGTGTTGCCTGGTTGTTTTGTTATTGTAAAAGTATAGTTCCCTTTTCGGTCAAGAGAGAGAGCAAGCGAGAGAGGAAAGGCAGGGAGGTTAACCAGAAGTCAGTTTCCGGTTTGCTACCCTACACTGGGGTGGGGGATAAAGGGGTTGGAGAGAGTGCAAAGAGAGAGAGAGAGAGAGAGCGAAAAAAAAACACAAGAAAATACACAGGCATAGGTAACAAAGGAGGCGTTCCAATCACAGACGTTCACACAGGCCAGTGGACTTCAGGAATCGCAGGAGCGCTTGCACGGCCTTTTGATGCGATGTTGAGTCGCGTCGATGTTGCAGAATTCTTTCTTCCGATAACGGCTGGTCGTCCAACTGGTTCAGCACGACGGAGAGCGATTGTCTCTGCACACTGTATTATGGGCACTGACAAAGAACATGACGAATCGTTTCCGCGTCTCCACAATTGTCACATGCTGCACTGTCGGCCATCCCTATGCGGAACGCGTAGGCATTGGTGAACGCGACGCCCGATCACAGCCTACACAGACGCATCTCTTCGGGGAAGTCTTGTTGGAAGTCGAAGGCTTAAGGTTGGATCCAAGGTGTATAATCGGGCGTGCATAATATGTGGTTTATTCCAGTCTGATGAAGTGCATTGGCGTGCAAGTAGGCGGAGCATCCTTGCAGCATCTGTCCTAGACAGCGGGATCGATAGGCGGTTGTCTTGTTCATGAGCTGAACGAGCAGCTTGATCGGCACGTTCATTGCCAATAATTCCACAGTGACTTGGCAGCCAGTGAAAGATTATTTCGTGTCCGTTCTCAGTCAGGTGGTGTATGGCCTCTGTGATTTCGAAAACCAGTTGTTCCTGTGGACCGGGCCGTAAGGCTGACAGTATACTCTGCAGTGCTGTCTTCGAGTCGCCGAAAACGGTCCATTTGTGTGCTGGTTCATCATTAATAAAATGTAGTGTGACTCGAAGCGCCGCGGGTTCTGCTGCCGTCGACGTTGTCAAGTGAGATGTTTTCATCTTGATAGTGGTGGCTTTTTCTGGAATAACGACAGCGGCGGTAGAGTTGTTCTGCAAGACGGAACCGTCAGTGTATATGTGGGTGTAATTCCGGTACTTTTCATATAATAGGAGTAAGGTAAGCTGTTTAAGAGCCGGCGATGACATATCTACTTTTTTCCTGGACGCCAGGTACTGTCAGGATTGATCAGTTGGCTGAATCAGGCACCAAGGAGGAGTGGAAGGTCTCAGCGGCAGGTGTAAGCAAAATGGTATAGCCTCACGATGTGCGGATACCATTCGGCAGAACGAGGCGTGTGGTCTCTCCGCAGGTAGAGAGGCTAGATGGTGGCAAGGAGTCCGTGCAAGGTGCCTTACGTGCATTCTTATTGCTTCAACTGCGATTTTTCGACCGATTTTTCGGTCAAGAAAGTTATTGTGCATGCCTCTTGCGTATGAAATATTAAGGTACGGCATCACATTATTCGCCTTCTGTTCTGAGCGTTCGGAGAGCCGGGTTGGCGTTCGTTTAAAAAGCATGCTCCAAAGCGTAGCGTATAAATCGCATCTACTTTCATCTCGAAAAAAAAATCGAGGACATCTCAGCACTTCCCCGCTATGCCCGATTAAAACAAACAAACAAACAAACAAGAAAACAAATTTCTTATGAGTTGTGAATGCGAAAGCATTAAAGGGAAACTAAAGGCAAATATTAGGTCAAGCTAAAGTGGTAGACTAGTGCCTGGGAAATATCTAAGGTGTCAATATTATCGCTAACAGAGCCTTAGTAATCGAGATATTGAGCTAAATGAGGGATACGATTAGAGACTCCTCCGAGACATTCAAGTAACCTTGCCCGGGCGATGACGAAGGCACTCATCATTTAAATTATGTCACTGGTATACTCAACCAGTACTTATAAAACATCATTGTATTGCATTATAAGACGAACGACGTAGTGGGGGACTTCGGATTAATTTTGACCACCTGGGGATCTTTACCGTGCCTTCACTGCACGGGACAACGGCGTTTTTTGCATGTTGTCCCCATCGAAATGCGGCCGTCACGGCCGGGATTCGATCCCGCGACCTCGTGCTCAGCAGCGCAACGTCATATAGCTGCTATGCCGCCGCGGCGGGGGTGTTATTAATTTCTTCTTCTGGTGTGGGTGTCTGCACGCTACACGTTTTCTAACATCGAGTGTGCGCTGTTCAGTTCAGTTTCGTTGGTTCTCTTTAGCTTGTGCGTTCCTGTAAAGACGGCCCGTAAATATTTCGCCGGCACAATACATCTTGATTTGCTCTTCAAACTCATCGTCACCTCATGTGTGGCTGCAACCTGCCAGATTACGGTTGAGGGACCTCGGTCTTCCGTACAAGAACCCCCAACTTTACTAAGACGTTGCTCTCTCTATTTAAAGCGTTTGCCCGTTGCATTCGCCTCACGTTATTCCATTGTCATGTACAACGGCCTCGTCATTTGTACTCGAGAGAAAGCGTTTTGCTCTTTATCTGTCTACACTGAGAGAATCCTGAACGTAACGAGAGGCAACATTCATGAGAGATCTGATCCTAGCTACGGCGACTGCATTCCGATGGAGGCGGAGTTTGAGGAGGTTCCGCTACTTGGGTGAAATCGAAATGGACTGTAACGGTCAAGCAGTCCTTTAACCGGAGTGGTTGAGATGAATGAAAGGGAATTTTATTGTACCTCTGTACTACAAAGCTGCGAAGGTCAGCTACGGAGTGAGCTAACGAGCAGAGTAGCACATAGCAGGGTGAGGACTAATTAGACAGGAACTCGAAGGTGCAGGAATATTGAACAACGTTTATAAGTTTTCCGAATAACAGCCAAAAAGAAAAAAAAACTAGTGATGTTCTTGGCTTCCAAATTACGCAGTGGGTTATGACAGACGCCGTAGTGAACGGCTCCGGATTAATTTTAACCACCTGATGTTATTTGACGTGCACCTTAAGCACGGTAAACGTGAGTTTTTTTTTTTTTCATTTTATTTCGCCCCCATCGAAATGCGGCGGCCACGTTCGCTAATTGAGCCTGCAACCTAAATTGTTCAGCAGTGCATCGCCATGCATAGCAACTGCGTCGAATAACCACAAGGGGGAGGTAGTCCGATTAAAGGGAGAGTTAATGGCACTCAATTATCCCTAGCCTCGTGGTCTGTTCAATTAACGAAGTGACTGGCCTGGAAAGGTGGTGGTGACAGATAGAATCCCCGAAAGGCACGAATTTTTCTTCAACTCGAAAGATTTGTTTTCTCAGGTAGGCCGTATGGGTTTTTTCGTAGCGGGACCCTTCTTTCAGGCGGGCGCTAACCTTCGCTTCGAAATTGTGGTTAGCCGGGCTTGTTGGTATAAAGACCTACTATTACAAACAGCGCGAGAACGGGACTAACATTAAGGGAACACTTGACACACCGCCCGTCTCGTGTGTTCCCTTAATGTTAGTCCCTTTCTGCGCTGATTTGCATTACTAACTTTCCCGTTCATCAAGCTTGCGATACATCCGATATATTTCTGAAATATATCATAAGTGTTCCCCGAACTTCTTGTAAAGGGACATCCTTTTACGTGCGAGAAGCATTATGTAGTGCTTGTGCAGCTTCAAAAGAATGTTGTCAGTACTTCAATAAGCCTCCGCACGTTATCCTACCAAAAACACGTTTCCGGTTTCCGTGGAACTTTTTCGCCAAACCTCGTGCACTCGCCAGACTCGAGCGACGCATCAGGCCTATACCTCGCCGCACGAGTGGGCCTGTCCAATGCGTTCCAGCCCACCAGCAGCTGCCAGGAGCTCTGGGAATCGCGCATTGACTTCCTCCAAAACCCAGCAGGTCGGCGCCCGGACTTGGCGAGTACGAGTCCGGAGACACCACCAATGCCTCTCGCAGTGCCACCACCGAAGGGTCGTCGATATAGTGGAGGAAGACAACTGTTAACCCCCGTTTGCCTTTCCCAAACTTAGGGCCACCGCAGCAACGTACTTGCGCAGTAGTGGCAGCAATGTTTTCAATCAATCAATCTCCCCATCGCCTCTGCGGGGCTGATTTAGGCCCACTTGTAGCATCGCCGAACGCGACCTTGAACACGCGACCGCTTTCAAGCAACGCTGTCTAATAAACACTTGTCAACATAAAGAGATGTTGCGTTTTGGGCGAGCTCGTAATTCATGCTTTGTACAGCAGACACATACTTTCAACGTTTTTGTTCTGTTCTGCTATGGAGAAATCAAGGCAGGTAAGTAACTCGGTCGCTGTATTTGTCTCCGTTTTGAAGCGAAAGTAAATAAATGACGTAATAAAGTAAAAAAAAAGGTAAAGCTGCAGTGGCGCAGAGTTCAATAAATGCGTAAAGCACATAAAAATATTTAGAACAAATGCGGGATACACTTCACAGGTTTTCAGGTTTAGTTAAGGAATCCTTCATGCACTAATACGGACATAATGGCCCAAAACAAAGCTCAATTAGAGCTCAATCCACTGTACCGAAATTAAGAAGCACTGCTGCCTACATCGTTATATAGTACCACCAATGTATGATCCAAGTATTTTGCGTAGAGTTCCGCGCTGGCCGACTCTCGCAAGTTTACCCGCTAACCTTTTTGTTTAATTCTACGGTGTTGTCTAAACAAATAGCGCATTCAAGTGAAAAGTTCCATGCAAATATGTTTAGCCATTTACTTACATCAACAATTCTAAAATTTAACTGCTTCGCGTAGGATATTTTTAAAGGCTGCATCAGCATACTTATTTCCTACGACGCCCTCGCTGTAGACATATTATATATATATATATATATATATATATATATATTCAGAATGTACCCCCAGTACGAATTTTGTTCGTACGTGGTTTTATTTTGGTGCACCTGGTAGTCCGATACTGCAAACACCTGAAAGCATTTAGACCCCAAAATAGTGCAAATAGTTATTAATTTTCTACGAAATTCCCAAAGTACCTGCGAAATTGCAATTTCTGCAGTATGTTCAATTCTGTTTATTCTTTCCTTTTAACCAAAGTAAAAAGAAATTACGCGAACTAAGTTTCCACGACATACACAAAATATATAAACACAAATCTAGTATCTCAGGCATCAGTGTATAAATATCTAGGCGTTAACCTTACACGAAGGCTTTCCTTGGCCTTTCATATTACAACCATATGCGCCAATGCTTCCAAATCTCTGGAGTACATTCGTCGTAACTTACGTAACTGCCTAACATCCATAAATAAGCATTCCTAAAATTTGTACGCCCCCAGCTTGAGTTCGCGTCGGCTGTATGGTCTCCCTACCATGAGTACATATTACGCATGTTAGAAGCCATCCAACACCAAGCTAGTTGATTCATTTCGCACAATTACAGCCACCAGTCAAGCATAACTCAAATAAAATTTGACCTTTCCCTTCAATCACTAAGTAGCCAACCTGACATAGCACTCCTGTCCTTGCTCCATAAATATGTTCACCAAGTGCAGCCATCAAACTTGCCACTGGAACGCGCGTCTTGCACACCACGACGACTTAATTATTTCAGCTTCACTCGTATTTATGGGAACACTTCCGCATTTAACTTCTCGGCATTACGACGAGCTATTCGGTTATAGAATTCGCTTCCTAACAGCACTGTCACGCACACGAACAAACATAAATTCAGACAACGACTGAACCCGCAGTTATGTATGCCACCATGAACTGTCCTTTTCTCTGGGCATTCTTATTATTTCTTCCCTTTTTTTCCAATTTGTTGTTTGTTTTATGTTTTCGCGCTATGTGTGTAATTTTGCTGTTCTTGATGCGCCACTTTTCACTTTACCGTGAACTGAACTTTTTTACATTTCTTGCCAATTCGTTGTATTGCATTCCCCCTTTTTTTTTGTAACACTGTTTTGCGATCGCGTTACTACTGTAACTCTCATGTATCGGTTGTATGCTGTCATATGTTCGACGACGTCCCCCCCCCCCCCCCCCTTACTCAATGCTCCCCTTGGGGCCTGTAAGGTACTCTGAAATAAATAAATTAAGTAATTCATAATTTATATCAGACACTTTATTTTTTCCAAATTGAACCTGAATATATCCGACAGTTCCGAGACGGTTAAACGTCGACGTCCTCGTAGGGCTCCGAAGAGCTCATCATGATGTAAATTTGATAATTATTCAGAGCCCCATAATTACACCATACGCCTCTACCTTTGCCCACAAATCACCCGTGGCTCGCCCAACGTACCCCTTTAAATCTAATTGCGCTAACTACAATGGCTCTGTCGCCGAATTTCCGTCGACAGCTTTACGCGCGCGTATCGAGGGGACTTCTGCTATCGCATATAGTCGCAATAACAGCTTTCCCGCAAAAAATACGGGAACTCCGAGAACGCTTGGGCTTTGGGACATTGACATTCCGTATTTATCGCAGCATAATTTTCACAAGGTATGGAAAGCCTGTCCGCTGCTCTGCCTATACTCTCAGCATAGCCGTCATCTCTGAGATATCGAGATGCCGTCGTTGTTGCATAGCAGCCGAGTTACGTCCGAGAAAGCCGACGGCTTGAGGACTAGGGTGGCAATTGCTATCTTGAGCCGGACGCAGACACGTGCAAGCTATGAATGTCAGCTCACGTGAGAAGCCGTGCACCTGACAACGCTCTAGAGATTTTGTTTAGCAGCCCGAGGGGCGATGCTCGCTATAGGCGCTTTTTATGGGCTATATATACAAAAAAAAAGTTTTTATTGGGCGCTTTAATTTTGTAACCTGTATTTTGTAATGTACACCACATGTTGCCCTTCTCTTTCCGTTTTGGAAGTGTACCTTTCAGCACAAAGTGCTCCTTTGACGCGGCTTCTGTGGACAGGAACACCTCGATTAACGTTTCCGTCTGATTCCTCTCGTTGACTATCCCAGCTATTAATTTTGTCGCTTAAGTTCCCGTGAAAAATGCTACTTGGAAGGAGGGACAGTCGGCAAAGTGGCTGCTACCACACGTCCTGTATATATTATAAATACGTAAGCTGGGCTGATTGACTGTGTACCTTGTTAACCAAGAATCTAAAGATAGAGCATACACAAGGAAACGCGCGCTATCCGGTCCAACATATCAGGAGGGCGCCGTAAACACATATCTATATAAAGTTATTAGATATTCTTGTATGGTTGAAACATGTGTTTGCTCTTATTTTATCGTACTTCCCTATATGGAGTCACTTGCGCATAACCACTGAAAAGAAAAGCAAAAAAAAAAAAAAACATCGGCGAATGAAACTTGTGCCAAATTAGGAATACCAGCAAGCACTGTTTCAGAAAAACGAGCTTTCACATTATAAAATTTCGCCTATATTATGTGATTTAATTATCTTAATTATTTAACTACCTGGCTACGAGATACCGTATAGTGGGGTCTTCGGATTGAGTTAGCACTTGACATGTGGCGCGATTGTACAAACAGCCTCAATTGGCACTGTGACGAGGCTTCTGTGATTTGCCAAAACGGTATTTTCAGTGCCACTGGCGACAAAAATAACTGCTCGAAGACGCTATGGCAATGCGATGTTCACCCGCGCCGTGACGATAGGTGATGCGAGCTCATTGCATTTCGTTGAGTCTTATCTGACCGGAGATTTTCCCCTGTATATACTACTGACGCAAATCTCACGCGACGTCGAATATAGTTGTTGCTGTAGTTCTCTGTCAATTTGATTTGTTTCTTCGATTTTCTGACACAGGAAAAAAAAAGAGGAGAAATCATTATCCCGTGCAAAGTGGCATTTGAGGACGGTTACTTCAACGAACGCAAGTAACCAGTAATAGGAATAGCCGCAGTGCAGCGCGAGACATCTAATTCCATTTCTTCTGGTTTAATGATCGCACAAAGATAACAGCCACGCCGGCTCCGAGAACAGTCGGGGACAGCTGATCGTTTTGAATTCAGGTTTGCAAATGAGCTGAGCGCAGTACAATACCGCCGCACCGACCCATATCTATTTTCGAACAAGAGACGACGCCGTATAATCGTCGTAGTTGCAATTACGCTGCAGCAGTCACTTTTACGACAGCCTTGTAGTAAACAAACGGTGAGCGCTCAAACGCAGCTCCCACACACGACGGTATATGCACAATATATCGTCGAAGACAGCCTTCCTGACCACTCAGTGCGTCTATGGTCGAAGGATTCATCTGTCATCGGTTTGTTTGAACACCTTTTCCTTTGAAGTGCCTGGGCTCCTTTCATGTATTTTTCGTCGCCTCTATCGATGAGAGGGGATGACGGCTGATGGCTTTGATAACGAAATGGCTCATGCTGCGGTTTTCCTTCGAGTGTTGAGAATGTTATCTTCCTCAGACTTCTCAGGGAAGTTTACTTTGCCTCTCGACTTGTGTTTCTTTGTGCGCCGTGTGTTGTGCCAGGAGCACTCGCGAGCTAATCGAAATCAGGTGTTCCACGCCTCTTCACGGAATCAGGTGTTTGGCGCTGCATGGCACCTGCCGTTGCCTCATACTTTTCAGCGAATAGCAGGAAGAGCACGTCCATTGTTTATATCGGAGACGAGGTGTCAGCTGGCCCAGTCAATTCGACGAAAGGCCGCAACATCTCTGATACCACACTATGTACGGGGTGGTTCAGAGACGATGGTGCGGGGGAGGAGGGGGGGGGGGAGGAGTTTCTTTTCATTGATAGCTGAAGGTCAAAGAGAAACTAATATTTTCTGCTGATCGAGATCCGTAGCAATGGCGGGCATAAATATTTGTACATTGTAGCGGCTGCAGCATGGTCAAGGCATCGCCATTGTCGTATCGGCAGAGGCGCGCCGGTTCGACCTGCGTGCCCTCGCCTTGGTGTTAGCCGGCGCACCGGGCACCTCCTCACGTAGCCACAATATATCTGGTTTTCGTTTGGGCCTGACGTCTCTACGCTCCGCTCTGTCCAATTCCCGACGGCGTGGTAGTGCCAACGAGCGATGGAGCCCACAGGACACATAGCGGTGCAGGAGCATTGATCGCCAATTACCAACGATATATAAGCATATATTCACTTCTGATTAAACATTTATCGCGCTTACTTCAATTACAGAATTGAAGGCGACGTGCATGTGTTCGGGGAATGTCCACTAACTGAAAGTTTTGAGAACAGCGCACGTTTTAAGAAATGGAGAAAAAAGCTGCTTTATGAAAACTTGGGAGATGGGGCTGGCGGTACGTCTAGCGGCCTACTCCAGATGAATGCACTGACTTGCAAATTTGACGCACACAGAACACGCCACTACTCGTTGAGATCAGTGCCTAGTTGGAATGTTGAAAGAGGTACGCACAGGCGACGCTGGTCTATGTGGTTTGTTCTAAGTTGGCGTGAACTGGATGTGTCCTGGTCGACATTAGAGCGGCCCTGTGCAACGCGTAGGGGGTAAAGAGATTATTCAGGGAACAGTGTTCTCCCGTACATCGCCACACAAAGCACAACAGTGATCCTAACCACTCAATAAAAAAAGTACTTTGTATCAGTTGCGGCATCCAAACATTCACATGACCAATCACTCCTGTCATGTTCGTGCACCTCAGAACCTACGCGACTCGCAACTTATTAACACGCCGTAACATGTTTCTAAACACCGGAAGAGATGCACAGGTGGATAAATTGCAGACCCAGTATGCCAGGAAATTGCTGCCCGTAGCAGACATTTTCACCAACCAAATAACCAACCACCTGAGCACGATGTGTGCCAGAAACGGGACGTCCAGTGACTCTGTAGGCATATCGAGCATGACATGTCGCCAGACGTTGAAGAAGGAGAAAAGAGCACCTTACAATGGTGACGGCTACGCTTTTTCACGTGGCAGCGATGAATGAATGAATAAATTTTTATGGGATGAGGCCCTCGGGTGGACTGTAATGTCCTTATGTTCTAATTGATTTGTTGGATAATTCTATTGAGGGGGAACGTAGCAGTAGAGCATTAGCAGTAGCAGTACAAACAGTAGAAGTCGCTACTGCTACTGTTGTTATTGTTGTTGCTGGAATAAAAGTAATGTCGGTCACTACCAGGCCTGGCCTTAAAGAAACAAATGTGCCAGCAGCGATTGTCAAAAAGCACTCCGCGGAGCGGGGCGTCCTTCTGTCATGGATCGCTGGGGATGACGAAAGGACGGACTCAAGGATGATAAGTAACGCCATAGTGAAAGAGAATTTCTTCGCTTATCTACAATGTTAAATCAATCCTTGTGTTCTCGCACGCACGCACACACACACTCACATACACACACACACACACACGCGCGCGCGCGCCCGCATGCACGCACGCACACGCACACGCACGCACGTACCCGCACACACGCACGCACGCACGCACGCACACACACACACACACACACACACACACGCACGCGCACGCACGCACGCACGCACACACACACACACACACACACATACACACACACGCACGCACACACACACACACACACACACACACACACGCACACACACACACACACACACACACGCACGCACAGAAGCAACTCCGAGTTATTTTTCAACAGACATCAAGGTAGAAGCTGTACGTGGCGTCGCGGATATCTTCATTTGCGCCATTTTATGAAAGTGCTATCAAGTATCGTTAAAAACATGAGCCAAAAAAAAGGGGGGGGGGGGAGAAGCAAAGAAGCAGCTGCCCGAAAAATGAGCCACGCAGCAGAGAAGCAGCAGAAGTGGCACATCTTCCCCGAGCGGTCAAGGCGTAAAGGGCAGCGCACCAGGAAGCGAGCAGTGACCTCAGCCGTGTCTGGGTCTGTAGTCGTTACCAGCTCCGGGAGCTCGAGGGCCGAACCAGAAAGCGTCCGATGGTACCGCGCCAACCACCAGCAAAAAAGGCAGATCGGACGCGACCGACCCTCAGCTGCGGTGATGCGGTGCGAGATGAAGATGAGCCGCGGGAGGGAGGCGGCGAAACGAGCGCCCGCCACAATCCGTACCGGAAGGGCGGCAGTCACTGCAGGTCAAGAGCCAAACAACGGGAAAAACCAACTCGATCGGCGCGCGCGACAGACGGAGAGCAGGGCGGTGGTGGCGGCGGCCTGCCGAGACTCACTCGAGCACGCGGCCGCGTAGTAGAGGGCTGTGTGGTGGGGGGGAGGCGGGGGGGGGGGGGGGGGCATGTAGTGTTCTCTGCAGCTACCGCTGCTACCACCGGTTCGGCTTGCGAACTACTCAAGTGGAACCGGCGGCCATTCGGAACGTGCTACGTACGTTCTGCCCAAAAAACGACAACATTCACGGCAGCAGCGTGCAATCCCCCCTCCCGCCCTTTCTTCTCTGCACCGTATACTGAGACAGACGCCAAGCAAAAAGGAAAAAAAGAAAACAGGGAGATAACGGTGCAAGAGTGAAAGCAGAAGGACGAAACAAAGCCCGGTGGCTTCCCCCGTTGCTCGTTACGTTTTATATTGTTCGTTTCCGTAAGTCAGCGCGTGCGCGGCCCCTGCCCGCTGCGGGGGTCGCGCGGGGGGTCGGTCGAGGGGCCACTTCAGGTGCGTGCACGACCGTGTCCGTGCGTGCGCGCCGCGCGTGCACCAACGCCACGGAGTCAGCTGGTAAACGTGCCCACGTGCCACATGACTTACGGCCGCCGCTCAGTGATTTCGAGGGCCGCGGACGGGAGGGGGGGCCTGCCCGCCGCTCTCTTGGCGGTCCCTCGAGCGGCACTGAAAGTAGGCGGCTCGCGCGCAACGCTCCGTGGACCAGGGTCCGAACGCGCTCTGGGCGTCGGGCTTTGTTTTACGTGTCACGCGCGTGGGTGCCGCTTTCGCGTTCGTTCTTTATCGTTTCTTCGCTTATTTTTGCCTTGTGTGTTTTACTTCTGTTCACCGCCAGCGGTTTTTGATTGCAAGCGTGATGGCGTGCACGTTTTGCGTGCGGAATGTATGCATGATTACGAGTTGTTGGCTGCATGCTGCCCTTTGGCACACCTGTTTTCTAGTTTTTTTTTTTTTGCCTGCTGTTTGTGTGGGTGTGTATTTTTTTTTCTTATTTGTTTTTTCACCTTTCTTTCTTTTGGCCCTCGGTTTCGTTGTTTTGTTTCACTTGCCGCATGTTTTAAATACAGACTTATTTCTCATATATCAGATCTGCTTACGGAGACTTTTTCGAAACAGGTGCGCTTTTTACACACGAAATATAGTGCGTTTTATTTAAGCAACTCCTACGTCAAAGGAGGTTCTGCACGAATGAGCCATTGCCTGGAAAAGCGCGCCTATTACAGCGTCAGATACAAGGACGGAGCCTCAACAGATCAACTGTGAACTGAACGAAAGCGTACTGTGTGCGACACCTTCGCAGAGGTTGACTTAAGAATGTGCCACGATACTTTCACAACGACACGCACCTTTACACCAGGGCAGAGTCGGTAAAAGCTCGTATGCGACCTTACGAGAGCCCATCTAGTCCATGAAGAACGACTCTGTTAATGGAATAATTGAAACGTTGCTATCGAATTACACCGCGGCAGCAGCGACGGACGCTCGCTTCCGCTCATCGTGAGTCACGCACGACTACGCTTAATAGGCCCGATGAGTGGACACGAGCAAGGGCCACGTTTACAGCAGCTGGCTCTTTAGGAGGCCATGGCACAGCATAGTTGCGGCAGCCGAAGCCATTCCGTGCGGCTTGTTAGGAGAAAGCGCGCAGACTGGCTGGCTGGCTGTCTGGAAGCACTACATACAGTGGTGTTTCCAACGTCGTTGAATTTTTTCATGTTTTTGACTTGCACGCGTTTGGTCTCACGTTCGCTTGCACTCAGTGAGAATAAATAGCCTAAAGGCGTTGTCTAGTCTGTCTAGTCTAACGGGCGTTACTTCATTAAGAACAATGGGTAAAGGACATGTAAAGCATGGTTCTTTGTTCGGTGCCCCAGTATACGCCATGTCCTTACAAAACACACCGCGCATGTCGGATGCGCTGCTGCACTGATGTCGTTGTTGCATCTGAGCGTTCGGAGCTATATGCTGAAACATGGAATCTGTAGCGCGGTGATCGTCATCCGCTTATTTGTACTTACTTCTTTGTAGTCGGCATTGACGACACAAAATGTAGCCTAGATTATATAAGAAATCTTGGATGGAGTCCCTGTTGTTAGCGACAGAAGTCTGCTGAACCTATGCCGACTTTCAGCGTAAACCTTTGCGATGACTTTTTAGCGTAAGTCGCCATACTTGTAGGCAAGCTTGCCTCACTAATGCCGGGTGAGCAAGGCGCTGGAGCGCGTGACTAGTTTCGGAGGAGATAAAAGAAGAGGACGAAGAAAAAAAAGAAAAAAAAACCGTAACGACAGCAGAGCGAACGAAGGCAGGAGTACGAAAGACACTCAAACCCGCACGCTACACGAGGGCGAGTCTTGGCGTATATAGCGGGTCCGCTATTTCCGAATTGGTTAATGGGGGGAACGGTCGCGGGCAGGTAAAGACCGTTCGCAAAGAGAGCGTGCGGGAAGGAAAAAAAAAAAGAAAAAGGAAACAGAAGCCAACTAGTAAAGGGACGAGAGAACGGACAGGGCCAAAGGCGTCAAACCCTCGCCCTTGTGGAGCGCGCTCGGCTGCGTGGCGGCGCCTCCGTGACTCATGACGACCCCCGTTGACTGTAATGAGCGCGCGGTGCGTTCGGAAAGCGGTGCGCGCGCGCCTTTGGCCCGCGGGGGCCCCCAGCCGGTTGATGGTGCGGCACGATAATGCACCCGCTTTTTTGACGTCTTCCCCGCAATTTGCCCATCGCTGCCGCCTGTTTCTGCGACCAGCATATGCTACTGTGTAACCTTTGCCGTCCGAAGAGTGGCACTCACCGTGCTCTTCCGGGCCGCGGCGCCCGTGCTTTTAACTATCCCTCGTTTCGGAACTCTCCTGTGAGCGGCACTGGTTGGCTGTTACCGTCGAGTTAGCTCTCGCTTTTATTTTTTTTTACTTCTGTCTCTCTCCTCCCGGTTCATCGGGCAATACAGGTATTTGCAATTTACTTGATGACTTGAAACACAGTTTAACAACGTTTCGGCTATACTTTTTCTGTTTGTATTCCGTGGCATCGAAAGCAACGCGGGAGAACACGACAAAGAATAAAAGAAACTGCTTTGGTCGAGCTTGAAGCCATATGGCGCACAAAGGCGGGGATGCGTTATTTTTGTTCCCTGTTACGCTGTTTCTTTCGTTTTCCCGTAAATTACAGCGATCGCCACATTTCATATTTAGTCCCCTCGCACGCACGCCATCAGAGGTGCCTTCGGCTGTCAGTCGCAGCCGTCTGACCAAAAGTTGTTACGACGGGATCCTCAACATCAGCAGCAAGACGTCGTATTATGACGAGGTATTGTCACGTCTTTAGTCACAAATAATTTCCCTTGTAACAGAAGCTCAGGAAGCTGTTAATGCTACTACAGAGATGAAAGATTATATATATATATATATATATATATATATATATATATATAGAGAGAGAGAGAGAGAGAGAGAGAGAGAGAGATAAGGAGAAAGAGGCGGGAAAGAGTGATTATGAAAGGCAGCGTTGGTAACGATGATTGTATGCGATTTACCGGCTAGACTACTTTTCAGAAGGAAAAGAAAAAAATGTCCAGCATGAGAGAAAGAGAGGTGATTTTGGCCCGGATCCAATTAACTGTTCACTACTAATTCACTGATAACGCTTGGCTAAAAAATGATGTTGCATTACGTAGACCAACACATCAGCATACCTGAAATGTTTCTGACGAACAGAACATATAAAAATTTGAAACAATACGGAGCTGTGAACGACCTCTTAAGGGCAGCCAGGCTAGCTGTGACGTTCGTGCGGTTTGATCGAGGCTCACTCAATACTATATGAGCGTACTAAACGCTCGTATGCTACTAGCAAGCGCTGCTCTGCAGTATACCTTGAGTGTAAACTATGTATGCAGCAGTTTGTGTTAGCAGTGAAGTGAGCTAGATGTACCTCAACTTTTTAGTGAGCTTCTAGAATACCGTCAGAGAGCGAAGAAATGAAGGGGGGTTAACCGTACGTATAACCATGCTTTCCTATCCTACACTCGCGGAATGATAAAATCAACTGAAGTGACGGTACAGAAGGAGTAACCAGATGGAACATGAGCTGCACACGCAGGTCGGGTGCACGTCAGTTCTGTTTAGCAAAAAAAAAAACAACAACAACTACTACTTTGATAATGACTAAGGTGTAATAACAGTTCAATGCACACTATACTATGTACGCCTCCTAGAAGATGCGCGTCCGGTAGGTACACTGTAGTTTCGCAAGGATCACCCAACACATCCTGTAGACTGTGTATAGTTTCGCGAGAACGACGAAACAGTAGCCCAGAAGGTTGATCTACATAGATGATGACATAGATGCTACAACATGTACAGATGATGTGTTACAGATATGCAGACGTGTACAACGGATACGCCACACAGCGATAATTATACACATTTACCTTATGCACATTCCATGCTCAGCGGGCAAACACGAAGACGAGGCATGAATATATGTATTCAATGGGTATTGATGCCAAAAAGTTAAGGCAAATCTGCCTACCAAAACCATGCAGGCAGGCCGAAAAACAAGCTCGACGTGCCCATCAGAGACCGACGCGAAGGGGCAGGGCCGTTGCCTAAGGATACCTTCTTACGTGCAAGTATGGTCACTGAGGTCTATGGAGTTGAGTAATTAGAACAACGCCAGTGCTTTTATCACCACAGAAGCGTATGACTTATGGTCCAAGGACATTTTCTCGGAAACTGTGTCGGGTCGAGCCATGTATAAGGTTGCTCGGAAAGTGAGGCGTCGGAAAAGTCCGTAAATACGCGGATTCTCCCGCGAGTTTATACAATAATGTATTTGTACGACGGGAAAGACCCCTGACTGTCGAATCTCGGAGTCGGCGGCATAGGACCAACCATTTCGTTTAGCCACTTTCTCAGATTTGCCTGCCGGGTTGACTACGGCGTAATTGTGCTGCTGAGCACGAGGGCGTGGGTTCGCTTCTCCGTGGCGACCACAGAGATTTATATATATATATATATATATATATATATATATATATATATATATATATATATATATATATATATATATATATATATGGGGGTGGAAGGCAACAGTGCTCGTGTGTACAGTGCTTTGGGTCCATGGTAAAGAACAACCTGGGTGGTCAAAATGAATCCGAAGCCCACCACCACGGTGTCCCTTATAACCTGCTGTGCAGTTTTGGAATGTTAAACGCTACGGTTTATTATATTTTTCTTAAAATTACTATTTTTCTTAAAGGTGGATAACGAGGTAGCTTAATAGCGGATGTTCACAACTCTGACTCTTTGTATGATATAGTTTGAAACGGAACGAGGCCGAGAGCACAACTGTGTCTTCGCAGCTCGACAAAATTATCCCCAGCAGCCGTGATAGCCACGGTATTAATTACCATAGTAAAACTGCTACAATAAATTCTTTTCAGACCCAAGCAGGCTAGCAATGAACTGCGAAGACGACAAAGTGGTCGAATGACGATGAATACTCGATTCGTTCAACGGTGGGCGAACAAAGGAAGCCTCAGCCCTGAGCCAACACATCGATCACGGGTCGCATCTTTGCCAGGCAGACGGCTACTTAGCAGTGCAAGAGATTATTTTCCGACCTGTAATTTTACGTTATAAATTAGTGCTTCCATTTTTGTTGCCTTTCCTGATTACATGCTGTGCAAGCAATGACCATTTCGCAATATGCTGTAATCCACGTATTCGGAAAAGCTCAGGCACAATGAAAAAATCGCAATCACAGATCACGTTTGCCACCGGTATCTCTTGTAAGATCAGATAGTGAGCGCCACGTCACCATCGGCTCGAGTCTCGTGTTCGGAGATTCTGCCCGCCAAACTACTCTCTCTCTCTATTTGAGTAATTTTGTGTTACAGCAATAACTGCGATAAATGTGAGCGGGAACAAAAAAATTGCCATTTTGCAGAATTTGCGGCAATACGGTGTTCCCCGGGTTTAACGCATATGCTAACGTGATCTACTGTACAGAATATAACAATAATATATATATATATATATATATATATATATATATATATATATATATATATAGGAAGAGCTCTACAAGAAAACGCATAGTGTTTAGCAAGCGTGTGTTAACCTACATGCTACTCTGCGTGGCATGGGACGAAGGCAACGAAAGGCACTAGAAGGTGAGCAGAAGAATAGAGAAAAAAAATGATAGTAATAAAGAAAAAAAAGTGCACGTACGGACCGTCAAGCTTACAAGATGACCCTGCATTTGTTGCCCAGAATACCAAATTATACAAATATGCTGTCTTGGAGCCGTTGGGACTCTAGCCGGAGTCCTGCCGGTAGAGTCACAATACTTCATTCACTGGCTGCACCATGCACACGTACGAAATAATGGCTGCCACAGTCATGCAGTATCGTATGCAATTCGAAGAGACTGGCGGCAGTGCCTCGTCAAAGCTAACGATTCTTATGAGCAAGCACCTGTTTGCAAAAAAAAAAAAAGTGCTACTGACTGTGTTTTTACTGCACTGTATGATTATTTCTAGGCAAGAAAGAAGAAAGAGAAATCGAAAAAAGAAAAAGAAACTTGGCTAAGCAAACATTTAGGAGAAATAAAGTGACAGAACTCCAGCAGCGTCTCAGACGCATCAATGTTACCTCCGAGACATGGTACAAGGTTCACGTACACATGATAGCGAAGATTAGCGTAGCAGCCCACGCTTTTGAAGAATGGCAGCTCATGGACACTGACGTCATCCGTTTGCCGGCAGGACACTTCCAGTGGACGAGAACCGAGTGTGACATCATATCATGAATAAAGAAAAAGAAATAACATTACAGTCTGCTTGCTGGTCTAGCGACCACAACGACATCCGGTATCGATATTTCTTGGACATCCATGTGCTGGAATATAAATATTCCTGTTTTGGGCTGGAATACGTCCAGCGGACGTACCTCCCGCGATCGTCTCGCCGCTCTTTCCAGCGGGTGCCTCTTGCACGTGCGTGAGGGTCATCATGGGGACATGCTGGCTACATTGCAAGAACATGATAGGGCCCTTGGCTCGACGCTTGCTGTAATGAATGATGAATTTGCAGCAGACGACGTGTGACACATGCAACATCCTGCATCGGTCGCGTGCAGAATGCCCGCTCAACAAGGTCAGATACATCGTGCGCTCACGTATGCGCACACGCACGCGTGGCAGTGCATTGTACTTTTTCTTTTTGCAGGCATATATATACATTTTTTCTTTCGTGGTATTTAGTTCAGGCCACAAATGACCCTTGCGGGAAACAAGCAGACAAACGAGCTAATGAGTCTCTTCAACTTGCACGGTGACGCAGGCGTGTACAAATAATTCCATAAAATGTGCGCAAGAATAGTCGACAGCTTAGCGAGTTGGTACGCATTCATCTTTTTTTAACAAACTGCGCGGTATCCTCGTGTCCTGTCCTGCCGCGCAGTTTGTTAAAAAAGATGACTCCATAAAGTTACTATTCACCGTTGAGACATGCTGCTGTGACAGCAGTGCAGCTTTACAATAAACACTGGAAGGGTACGTGGTAAGGATAACCACCTTACCAATATGCAATATCACTGTAGACTAAATTAAACTTGTTCATATGGGTCCTTCAGTTGGACCATAATTTGACTGAAATGAGTTGCTGAGGAAATTATAGGCTCGGCGTTGCGCTACAACATGCGTATCTTCTACCGGCGATGCATTCCTGTAAGTAAAAACTATCAAATCGTGCATCGTCACAGATAGTAGGCACGAAATATTGCACAGAATAAGGATTTAGATCAGGGTCTTTTTGACGAGTATGTTGAAATACACATCTAAAAATAAAATGGCATCTCTGCAGCTTACAGTTCAGTAGTTTCAGGTACAAAGGCGACAGTTAGTGTATGATATGAAAAGTTATCTTGAACGTAGACAGGTCGTGACACGCAAGGTTTCTGAATGCAATTTATAAAATAAGTTTTTTTTTTTTGTAGATGGAGCGAGTGGAATTTTACGCACATGAGCAAGGTACATCCTGTTCTGGCAGGCAAAAATATCTTGCGCGGGGAAGTGGTGATGGAAACAGCATATATATTTATTCTCTGTAAATGTATTTAGGTGACACACAGTGCAAATATTTGTTTTAAAACCTTACTGTTAAAGAAAACTGAGAAATACACTTCACGCATAATCCGCGAAAGCCATAGTTGCAAAGAAAAATTGAATGAAACTACTAGGTTGGGTAAGACATGCACCAGGTTGACCTGCAAGATCGCTCGAACTGTAGGGTGCAAATTGCCAGGGAAAAAAACAGTAGCAAAATACTGTTTGTCACACCAACAGGTCCACTAAACCCCGCTCACCTGCGCTAAGCGGCCTGAAAATAATACCTTCTCTGATAAGTTCATAATTTGAAGACCAGGTGAATTTTGGAAATGCAAGGTAAAAATGCTGATTGTATGATCTGGTAAAAATGGAGCCTTTGCATTACATAGAAAAACTTTGTTTTCAAGAAAGGTGTTGCAGGCCTTAGTTTTGCCAAAACTTGAAAGGTTGTGCGGTACAAGAGATTCAGCGTAATACTGTAGCGCTAGCACCCTCTCTGTCCGAGAGAGTGCGCTTAACTTGTTTGCATTTAATAAAACCACTTAAGTATTTTGGTGGCAAAGCCGACCACTATATGCCAGCAAATGAAGTAGGTATAGAACGCTCTGCATAACAAATAACATCGATATCGCTCGTACGATTCTTGATTTTTGCTCAAAGTTTTATGAGGAACTCGCATTACTTCAAGTGGTCCTAGCAAAGTCATTTGATCGGGTTTATAACCTATTTGTTTTTTCCCCTTCTGCAACATGTGGGTTCTACTTTGTTAAAAAGAGTACAATTTCGTCAGTCACTGTTCCACCCGCTTGATGGTGAATGGCAATCTCTCAGAGCTCTACATTCATGTATATCGAATCTTCAGCCAAGCAAGCCTGTCCTATGTGCCCGCTGATCTTGGCTCTTTGCTTACAGCAGCTGTGCTTGAGCATTATTCAATCTGATAGCATTCATGGTTTCAGCCTGCTAGGACATGAGGTCAAAGCGCTAGAGCATGCAGATGATATTGTTCTTTTTTCCTGCACTGACAAACCAAGCATTGAAAAAATTGTAGATAGAGTAGAGCGATTTGATATTTTATCCGGCGCACTGATTAACTGTTCATAGAGTTCCGGTCGATACGGTTCGGGGGCTATTAGGCAACAATCGCACTCATATTTTTGCCATGCCAACCCCGACTAGCTTTTTGAGATGGTTGACGCGTGCCTGACGTCACATACCACGTGCAAGATACCACGTACATTCCTACAGTTAGTGGGATCGCACTGAAGTTTTCCAACTTAATTGTGTGTGAAAATACGCAAAGTACAGTGTACGCATGAACGGCGCACATGTGATGACTTCGGAATATAGTTTGAACGTATCGGGAAACATATTCAAAGACCAAGTCTCTGGAAGGACAGCTATACCGGTGTGGGATGAAAAAAAGTCCATATTCAATATCCGCAGGACGTCATTAACAGGACTGTAGAGACGATGTCCTCGCTATAATTTACAGAGACGATCGCTCGCAATCGCGATAGCACGCTTTGACCAAAGACCTTTAACAGAGAAACTTATTTTAGAATGCCGATATCACAAGCCATCGCAGCGGAGGGCGACGAGAGCACAGTTGCAGTTTTTAAGGGCAACAGACTTGGACAAGCGGCGATAGCCTTAACAGATGTTTAGTGCTGCAAGTGCTACTGTGCTGTGCGGTGACAGTATGCGGTGACAGTGACCGACTGCGACTGTGTGTCTGTGCTACTTTCTTTCTTATCTATACTTTGCTGTCACTTTACCTCCCCCTCTCCTCTCTCCTCAGCCTAGAGTAGCAAACCGGATCTTCCCATCAGGTTAACCTCCCTGCCGTTCCCCTTTCTTCTGTCTTCCTCTATAGAGACGACGCTCACAGGATACGAACCCTTGTCAGAGCAAAAGCTAGTCTCCTTTATTGCTGCGGCTCGAGATAGAAAGAGAGGTAGAGAGAGAGACTTCGTCTTTCTCGGCCCAAGGGCGCCACCACGAGATATTCGAAATGGGACGTCCGACAAATTTTTTATTTGTTTCCGGAGAGGTGCATGGATATTAGAATTTGCTTTGGATGTCACATGGACGAGGTGCTTTCACTAAGGCCTTGGAACTATGTAATCATATAACAGAGTGTCCCAGCTTTAGTCAAGGTTTAAAAATATGCCAAAACACTCTAGGAGGACGTGACCAAATGCATTTGGGGGCTATTGTATGGAGCAAGTCACATCATTTTTTTATTATGCATCATTGCATATATAGCCAAGATTACTTGGCTATATCGCAAGTATCTACCTTGGGGCAGAACTGGATATGGGCTTCAACATGAGCGGTTAAGTGGCTGACGCAGAATCGCAGCGTGTACTATACTGAAGGCCGTTTGCTCTAACCGCCATAGGTTGTGTGCTACGACGCTCCTGCTGGCACGCGAAGCTGCAGCGCTGGTTGTCCATAGATGCAGAAAGTCGAAACGCCACCCTCAACGCACAGGTTGACCGCTTCTCACGCTGATTGTATGTACGAGCGCAAGATTTCAGCTCCTGGCCAGGGATACGTGTCCTCGGTTGGCCTTCATCCGACTGGGCCTGCAGGAACGGAAATGGCACACCTCGCCAGGTGCTCGCGCTCCCGTACGCTCCGCGACGTTGCCACGAGCGCGCAAGGTGCCGCCGCGGTCAGCGCTTATCACCCCCTCGGGACACCGATAGGCTTCATAACATAGAGCACCTGCACACGACTGTCGAGAGGGAGACCTCACAAAAGAAACGACGCTTACAGACCTCTTCATCGGGCGGGGAGGAAAGTGCGCGCGGCGATCCTTTCCTCCTCTCTGACTTGTGCGAGCCGGAGCAACGCTGCTTGAATGTGTGGCCGTCGCGTGTTGCGGAACTATTTAGAGGTGTTTTAGCTCGCTCTTCGTGAAATTTACGTGATGTCAGTCATACGGGGTCATCGAAGAACCACTGTGTAGCCTTTAGATGCAGCGGTAACTAGAGTATGCGGAAATCTTATTTGGCTGAACAAACACGTGATGCGTATCATCAGCCGAGGTGTGTGTACGTGTTGTAAGCTCTCTTAACTGTATGGGTTTTTACTCGATGAAGAGCAGTGGCGTCGGTGAATCGCCAGGGTGAATTGGAAAATCTTCTCACTATCTGATTGCTTGGCATAAGAACTAAAACATAAAAGTGCTCGCGTACGGCTAACCTATAACGCAACCCCGAAACATTTAAGCGCCAATCGTTACAAAATATTTGCATCATTCACCGGCATCGTTCAAGTCTAGTAGACCTGAAATCAGTATGCTATCTATGTCTGCGTTAGCCTCATGTTTGAGGCGCACGGTGCTGCTTAACGCAGCGATCACTGCGGTTGGCAAACCAGCATGATACATATAAGCTTTTGCTTCGGCATTGAGCTTTAGCCCTGTAAAGCAGTAATATACAAAGGTGATCACATAAAAACAGTCCGACACCTATTTGTGAGGACACAACTTCCGTAAAACGATGAGTTCATCGTTAAGTACGGGATGAACACGACCGAAGAAAAAATATCTGTTCTCGTACGTTAGCTTCGCAAAAAAAAAAAAGAACACTAGCTAAAGCTGCACTAAGACCTCGCGTGGTCATGCTGGATGCTTGAACCATGCTCTATAAAGCACAAGCATATCTATAACTCAGAATCTACGACTGCTTCGGACTCTCGCGCAGTCCGCAGACGGTCGCTCAACCATTCGACAAGGTGATTTATATTGTATGCTATGCTGTTATGCGGAAACCTCGTTCAAGAAGCGATGTAGTCACGCAGTGTATCTACAGATAATAATTTGAACGCTTGTCAAAATAAACGGCACAACGTATTCCGTACCAGATTGGTACCCACGCTGTTAGGATCATCATATGTTTTGTAACTACTCATTGTTGCTAAACCACAGCTTAGAACTACAGTGAGAAAGCTACAGTAAGGTCACATTAGCAAAACAAATTTTCAGAAATACACAACTGATCTCCGAGGCTGATTGTAGGCTCAGAACGCGCGCACACATCGCGCTGGGTGATCCGCCCACATCAACGCCCCAGAAACTCCGGCATGCTGGCTTAAATCACTTCAGCACATCTCACACATCCGTTTCCTATGTAGCAGACGCCATGTCATACTAAACAGAGCGTGCGAGCGCGAAAACAACCACCAAAAACTTCCGCTGAGCGGATACCTGACATACAACATGTAGCACTCGCCCAAGCCATCATGCCGAATGCCCACAGATCGCACCACTGCCTACGTAATATGGCGGCGCCCATGAAAAAAGTCTGCAGACATTGCAATCTTCCCGTGATGGCGCGAAACCCCCCCCCCCCCCCCCCCATGAACACGTTGCGCCACCTGAACTGAAGAGCTCGCCTTGAGAGCGGTGTCCAACAAAGCGACACTGATATACATACCTCCGTGTAAGATGCATTAGTGATGTGCAACAATCAAGTTTTACTCAACAGCATGCTGCTGTGAAAGGCACGAAGATTACGCTAGAATATACTACTACAGTTCCATACCCGCACCAGAACAGTTATCAGCTGACACAAGTGTATAGTGAGTGAGTGAAAACTTCATTGAAGAGGTTCGGCGTTTTGGCGTGGTGGGGCCACAAGCACCCCAGCCCAGGTGACGGCCTCGGGTCCTTGGACACCAGTGTATACAGACAAAGAAATAAAAGAGAAAACAAGTTTTACTTTTGATAGGCAGTCCTCGCACTGAGTGGCTCGTTGCGTGATGGCCTTGAAAGAAACGTGGCGTCATATAGTCGAGTGGTACAAAAATCACGTGGTCCCAGAGACGCGCACATGTCACTGCTCGCGCGTTCGTCGTCGTCTTCTTCACAGTTAGCTCCGATGTCGCTCATCATGCCAACGTTCCCGTACTGTCCCTCCTTCTGCAAAGGCGCTGACGGCACTGGCCCACTGCCAGTCGGTGCGGTGATTTCGGTGAGTTCTGTCGTGCGCTCCGATGGACGAACCTTCGACTTGACTTCTCAGTCAGTAGCTACACCCGGCTCGTGTGGACGCCAGCGCAAGTACGCGAACGAGACCGAGGCACGCGATGCGAGAAATGATACAAGGCAACGTGAAAACAATACCATAACGTTTCGTAAAACGAGTCGTCATCGGGAAGACGTGACAATGCTTTCCCATTCATCCACGTAGGGATACCTAAATGCCCTGGACTTTTTTATTTAAGACCACTTAACGTGAGTGCGGCTCCAGTTTAATGCGGAAACTATAGTATGCTTTCATATGTGGGCTCTCGAGTATTTTTTATATTGCGGTCAGCAGTGCTAATCCTGCAGGGAGGGGGAATAACGGACTAGCCTAATCGTCAAGCAATAGCGCCCGATGTGCCCTGGCATGGTGTACCACAGTGTTCCATAGTACAAGCCCCAGCCTTTTTGGGCAGATTGTGCAAATACATACAACTAAATACTAAATGATTTAGCCGAAACGTTCTCCATCCGTATAAGCCTGAAATATGCGCCTTTCTGAAAGTGAAGTTATACTACCTGGAAGACTTCAACACAGTCGAATAGCAAAAGTGTTTTAAGGATTACGTAGCAACTCGTAATTTGCGAGCAGTCAGTATATAAACAACTGCTATATAACTAATTGACCATTTGTCTTGATGTGCGCTGGACATGTATGATGTGCCTCAACGAACTAAAGAATTTGAAAGCGCATGCCTTGTTGCTGCATACACCATGTTTCTACAGAATATTAATTACTGATGGACTGATAGATTGATGCCAAGTTCGTCGGTATGTCCATATTAACATATTTTGTGGCATATATTATGCGGAATTTTGTTGCACTTTGCCCCGACCGCCACTTCGACTTTAAAGTGTATACTCACGTTTACGTAAATCTGTACACTTCATCTAATTAAGAGATAAAACTAAGAAGCCAACATGCTAGCTATAGTGCTTCAGTGGTTTCGGTGTTCTTTTGTCTTTTTCATTAAAATTCGGCGTGTATTTATGGGCTTTAATTTTAGAACCCACTTTTTTGTGTGACGCTTATGACAAGACACTTCATTGTGACACTTGGGACATAATGTTCAATTCTGGAGTTTTACGTGCCGATACCACTACGTGATTACGTGGCACGGCCCTAGTGGGGGACTCCGGATTGATTTTCCCCCCTGGGGTTTTTTGCCGTGCACCTAATGCACGGTACACGGGCGTTTTTGCATTTCGCCCCCATAAAAGCGCCCCCATTCGATCCCGCGCCCTCGCGCTTAGCAGCGCAACGCCACTGCAGCGGGTATGACGATATTTACCGTTGTTTTCTTGTGCCTATTTCGTTCTCATGAAGGATTACCAACGTTTATCGGATGTGGATACTTACAGAGCACCAAATCTCCCTTCTTTGCTGCGCCTAGTCGACAGTACACGTTATCATTACTTATTGCTTATGTTTATTTGTTCACTTCATGTTCACGTGAAGTACAGAAGTTTAAGTGTGGGCACAAGCAATCCGGTGTGAGAAAATTTAACATTTCAGAGTATGTACGATAGATAGCTATATTAGATGCTCAAATGTGCAATAAGCATTCAAAAGGAGTGTTACAGGCCTTGAAAAAAAAAACGAAATAGCAGTCAATTTCACTTAGCTCTTGCTCTTATTATAACTACTCTCTACAGCTAGTGGAAGTACCCTTTCCAGGCTTTAAACCATGTTTTTTCCGACCAAGACCAATCTACGGTTCGTAATATGCGATTAAATTTCATATTTGCAGTTGCTTCATGAAATCTGCTTCACGATTACTTTTTTAGTTCATTGTACTTATTATCTTTCGTTGGAGCAATGCACATTTTCGATTAAAACCGAAGTCCTGAAAATAATTTCGGTGTTCATTGTTTTCGTAATTTTTGATAAGTGAGTGAGTTAGGGAAGTATAAAGGAGGTTAGCCTCACAGAAGGTACTGGCACTGTACACGGGCCATTCACAGGCCGTGCATGTCATGTGCTGTAGGCGTCTAACAAAATTTATGGGGAGGCCTTCTTTCAAGCAGTGTGCTGAAAAAAGAATAGATAGAAATTTTACGAAGCAAATAAGCTTGCCGATGCTGCAAATGGCTCTCCTTTTTCTATTCCAATCAATCAATCAATCAAATTTTTTATTAATTCACAAAAAGGTTTTGCAGATAGAGGTATACAGAAGGAGGTCCCATAGTAATTGTACTGAGGCTTCCACAATGAAATTGATTTTTACTCAAAAGGACGTTTACACTTTCCGTAATTAAAAAAACGCGGTATAAAATTGTTACTTTCTTCTTATTATTTCGTAATTCCAACTGTTCTTAGTTTAGCATACCACCCACGCATTGCACGACACGTAGGATCATATTAAGTGGAAATATGAACGTGGGTGCGCTCTCGTGTTTGCGAAAAAAAAATGGGTAATTTCTTTTCGTTACGATGAAGGTTGAGAGGTGGGTGAGATAATCAGTGATAAATGCGTGCTAATTTATGTAAATATCGGTCCCTGAGGTAAACGTTTTCTTTAAACCGCTTGTTAAGCAGAAAGAAGCGTGTGTTCCGCAAAGCCAAACAGAGTAATGAACCAAGTCGATGGTGCACTTATCGCGAATGTGCTGCTCTGTAAAACGGGACAGCTGAAAAATCCAAGGAAATTTTTATTAAGACACCCTTCCTTCGTTACTTGTAACAAAGAGGGAAAATTTGAAATGGCCTAGGTGGTCAGAAGCAGAACACAATATCTTTAATCGATTGTAACGGTGTAGCCAGTGCTGAGTGTTCTGTGCTCGAAGATGTATCTTCTCAATCTTTTTCAACTTCGATTGCTTCCTTCTCAGCACTAATGAATATAGCATCCCTATTATGGATCTTGTTTTTATTTACTGTGATGCTGTGCAGAAGCTCATTCGTGGCCTGAAATTGTCTACGTTTTGTGGAGTGGATGACATCACTCCGAAGTTTTTAACAAGCACTGATGTTGATTCGTCAATCATTCTATCAAAAATGTCTTCCCAGTCCTTAGAATCTTGTTCTTTGCCACGTGATTGGAAGGTGGGCAAGGTGTTAACATTTTTTAAGTCTGGTAACGCAGTGTCTCCTTTAAATTACAGACCAATATCGCTCGCCAGTATACCTTGTAAACTCTTAGAACACATAATTTATTCCCACCTGGTTGCCTTTTTGGATACAAATTCATTCTTCTCTCCCTATGAACACGGCTTCCGTAAGCATTTCTCTTGTGAAACACAACTGGGTTCTTTAACATATGACCTTTTCGCGGCATTGGACAAAGGACTAATTATTTATTGCATATTTCTGGACGTTTCTAAAGCTTTTGATCTTGTTTCTCACCAGTTACTCTGTTTTAGTCTGAGTAAATTAAACATTGACCGCAATGTACTAGCACGGATTAAACATTTCCTCGCTATCAGAACACAGTTTGTTACCGCTAAAAATTGCAATTCTTCAGACTCCCTTATTACTTCTGGTGTGCCTCAGGGCTCTGTTTTGGGCCCTCTGTTGTTCCTAATTTACAAAAATGACCTCCCTAATACTATTTTATCCTCGATTAAAATATTTGCAGACGACGACTGCGATATTTACAGAAATATTTCCACTAATACTGACATCATTCTTCTGCAACAAGATATTAATGAAGTTTCCTCCTGGTGCACTAAATGCAGCATGCGATTTAACTCTAGCAAACGTAAGGTAATGCGAGTTTCCCGCAACACTAGTTGTATTAGCGTTCCCGAATATTTCACTAATGGCAGTGTCTTGGAAAATGTTTCATGCTATAAATACCTTTGCGTTAAATTTACATTTAACCTTTCGTGGCAGACTCATATGAATTACATCACCGACAATGCCAGTCGTACGCTTGGCTATACGGAGAAACGTATCCAGGGCATCATCCCCTCTAAAATTTCTTCTTTATAAATCTCATGTTCTTTCGAAGCTCCAGTATGCCAGTTCTGTGTGGGATCTCAGCACTGATACTCTTATTGATACTTTGAAATCTGTACAAAATTGAAGCGCATCTTTAATTATCTCAGACTATGCACGCACATCTAGTGTATTGTCTATGAAAACAGCTTCAGGCCTTCCACCTCTTTGATCCCGCAGGAAGCTGTCTCGTTTAGTTCTTTTTCGTAGAATCTATCACAATCTGCAGTTAAGAGATGCCATCCTACGAAGCCATCTTACGTATCGAACAGATTTGATCACCAACACAAAGTAGATGTTCCTTTCTCCCGTACAAAGTTCTTTTATGATTTTTTTTATTCCAAGTACTTCGAATGACTGCCCACCTGTCTTGCCCCACTGACTGATGTAATTGCATTTAAAGCCGCAGTTCAATGTTATTTGTGCTGTTTACAGCCGCATTATTTTATTTATTCTCTGTGTATGTTGTTCCCCACTACCTTCTGTAACGCATCCGGGCCTTGAAGATATTGAAATAATTAAGTAAATAAAGTTTTACCGTTATGGACAGTGCGAAGCATGGCAGGGCTTTCACGGCGTCTTATGCCATGTAAAACCGAAAATAAGCTTCAAATGCCAATGACAGTGAAAGAAACAAATGACACAAGCGCTTCTTTGCGACACACACTGTTCCGTTCCCGATTATTCTCTCTCTCTCTCTCTCTGACATTTTACGAACTCGCAAAAATGGAAATCCTCTGCCGGACCGATGGGACCTAAATTTACCGGAAGACCACATTTCACAAACGTCTACTGATATATGAATCGACGCTATTCTGACTGGCAAAATGTGCCTTTAAATGCATTGCTGTTCCACTTATTAGTCCTCCATTCGGAAATTTCGCACAGTGCCTAAGCATAATGACTGTAGCCGCAGAACCTATCGCTTCAGATATTGGATACTGTAGTTATTTCTCAAAACAGGCGCGAACCAAAGCGTTTCAAACGAAATGCTGTAATTTGAATTAGGGGTTATCTTTGATTCTCCAATGACCACATGCCGGCTAAAGTCAGTGATACACTCAGTACACTTAGTGACGGTGTGGCCTTCCGATGCTGACGAGCTCGGCGATTGAATTCCCGGCCACGGCTGCCGCCCTTCGAAAAGGGCGCGATGCAAAAACTCTCATGTACCGTGCTTTGTATGTACGATACCGCGTGCTAGGTAGCAAAAATTTATCTGCCCCACTACGGCGTCACTCATGGCCCATGTATTGTTATGGAACAGTTTTAGTGACATTCTGTGAATAATGTATTGGTGTTGTGCGGGCAAATTCTAATCTCCTTCGCGGCAAGCTTGGTCAGTAAATATCCTCATTTTGTTTGAAATGCACTATGGTTAATATCTGAAACAACCCCAAGAAGCACGTCATAGATGTTCAGTACAAAATATAACGTTTCTTTTTTTCTTTTATTGCAAGCAACACTTCAAAGACAGTGTAACATCAGAAAACATTTCCATAACAGCACATACAAGGTCACCGAATAACGAAAACTAGCGTGCAGCAGCAAATGAAAAAAGAACGAGCAATTTTCTTTTACCATATACTTCCACGTGTAGAACCTGGTAGGTCTATTAGGTAGCCGCCAGCTAAACTGCTGCTATTGAAAAGGTTTGTAAATGTCAGTGTAACGCAAACGCGTTCTGCCTGAAATCTAAAAGAGAGAGAAAAGGCGAAAGGCTGCCAAGTCAACTTGAACTGAAATTGTGATTTGCTATCCTACACTGGGCACGGGGAAGGACAGGTATAAAGATAATAAGGAAGGGGAGAGAGAGACTGCGCATCCAGATGATCAGAGAAATCGAGACTATACAGGCTGTCCCAGCTATCACGCAGCACGATTTAAAAAAAAGAGGAACGGTGTTACGCGAAGCAAACCTAGTGCGTATTGTTTACAGTACAGTGTAGTAGGCGCCAGTAATTTTGTCGTTACTGAGATTTAATTAGGTAATTGTAATTAATTATCTAACTCGTTAAGTACTGTCCTAATTATCAAAGTGTCAATGAGAAAGTTGTAGAGCAACATGAAAAACTCCCGATACAGCTTTCTGTTGCTCAATACGTGCTACATAAATGTGTTTTTCTGAGTGTGAAAGGAGCCCGCGAATACATGCAGAATTGCCGCGTGACTGGCCGCTCGAGGCGCTTTGCGTGTATTCGTGGGCATCTTTCACGCTCGGAAAAACACATTTATGTAGCACGTATTGAGCAACAGAAAGCTGTATCGGGAGTTTTTCATGTTGCTGTACAATTTTCTCATTGACACTTTGTTAATTAGGACAGTACTTCTCGAGTTAGATCATTAATTACAATTAGCTAATTAAATCTCAGCAAAGAAAAAAATTACGGGCGGCTACTCCACTGTACTGTAAACAATACGCACTAGGTTTGCTTCGCGTAACGCCATTCCTCTTTCTTTAAATCGTGCTGCGTGATAGCTGGGCGACCCTGTATATGTAAGGGTTGGAAAAAAAAAAGAGAAAGATTTGGGAAAAAAGCTTTTTTTCTCCGCTAGGGCAAAAGTGAAAAAAAAAAGACCATTAAAATTTTCACGAGCAGTTATACTTGCCATTCTGCATTGTGCAGCATAAAATTCTAGAAGCGCCGATGACGACAAGACCACGGCAGCACAGTTTTTTGAAGTTCCTTTATTATAAGCTTTCAATTTCGTTTTGAAAATGTAGCGTAGCTTTCAAACGTAGCGGAATACAGGACGCCCTTTCGGTTTTGGTCCAGGACTCGCGCCTGGGACTCCGCAAAGCACGTGGAACAGTCAGCCTGGTGGCGAGGTGTTTGCACTAATCACTAGCTGGCACCTATAGCTTCTAGGTTGCTGCAGATACCTTAGCGCCATCTGCCATTTGTGTACGAAACTGGTCTTTGGCAATGTTCATAACAAGCTTCGCAACAGGCTCAAAGTAAACGTGTTTGAGAACTCGTCTACGTATACAATCAAATTTGAATGTGGAAGCAGGCGCAATCGATTCTAATGCCAGTGTGTCCACCGGGAGTGACTCGGACACTAAGCGAGCTTTTTCTCAGTTATCAGATTAGAAATCTCTCGTAATAGAGAACAAGGTGTTCATTCCATTCTCTTTGTGTACTCTGCGTAATTATCGCATGTATTCGACAATACTTATTTTTATTGAAGAATAATATATATAACATATTATACTGGAGCTTCAAATTTTATGAGAATTGTAAATATTTCCTGAAAAAATAAATCAGGAAAAAAACCGGTTGTTTCCCTCTCGCTCAAAATTTCCGGAAATTTTGCATCCCTAATCGTGACAAGTTAACACCAGCAAGTAGTACAGTCGTTTGCACATCTCTGCCGTGGAAAAACTATAACTATAAATACCATAACACCGCCTACGTCACCCTATGTTGCGACCACTGGCGAAGTGGATGACATTCTAAAATGGGTCCGTTCTGAAAGTGGACTGTCATCAACGGTTGCAAACACACAAGAGAGCAATCGTTTCTATGCGCTATATAAAGGACGTGTAACGAAGAATATGCTCAAGGGTGTCCTCGCGACCAATGTCATCAAGACGCAGCATTGTTGTCCTATCCTGTACAAAAGGCGAAATGTTTCGTAAAGTTGTACTCTTAGACATAGCCGTCCTATACAAACAACTAGGGTGAGACTGGAGAAAACAAAAAATACTGGCTTCAACACCTGATAAATACATACCCGCCAAAAAAGTACATAGTTCGACTTCCGAAAGCGAGACTCAAAAGGAAAGGAATGCGCTGAGTCAGAGATAATTTTAGGTCATCATAGACGTCATCGGCGGGCTACAAGCGTTTGCCGTGTCTGCTTGAACTGAAACAAACGAGTCATCGCAACGTGGGATCCTTTTTTATACAGGGCCTGCAATTCTTCCATCTAGCTACAGACGTCTGGATCCAGCGACGGCTCGTTGCTGAACGCATCTGACGTGCAGTGAGGCACGGCCGTCTCTCTAGCGCCTGTCGACAGCCAAACAAACAATAATTCATCGGCATCGCACGCAGGAAAAAGACAAAAAGACGCGAGTCGTACCAATGAGTCGACATCGCCGACTACTTGTTTCAGGCCCTCAAAACTACCGCATCCCCCTCCCTCCGCACACACACATATATACCCCCCCCCCCCCCCCCCGTCTGCCTTCTGGCCGTGTAATTGGAAGCACAGGCGGCGGCAGCGCCATCGGCAGCACGGCGCCCGACCAATCAGAGCACTTAACCTCGTTACCAGAGGGGCGCCGCTGTCATCGTCGTCTGCTTACAGGGTTAAGGCGCACTTTGGCCGCCGAGCTTGGCGCCGCACGCACGAACGCACACGACGAGATGACGCCATGTCCTCCCTCCGCTATACCGGCGTCCCACGTAAATCAAGACGGCTCCTCCTACCCTCCTTACTGCACGTGACCGCGAAGATGCGACCTTCGCCGCGCGTTCTTTTCCGTACTCATAAGCAATCCACCAAACGAGAATACGTGACCGGACTCAGCGAGTGATCCACAGATTAAGATTTAATTTCATGTAAGCAATTTTGCGCAATGCCTGATTCACTGACAGCATTATTCAGTGATGCTGCTGCTTATGATGATGATGATGACCACGGAAACTGTGGCGCATACGCAGTACTCTACAGAACCGCGCCTTACCATGCCTCCTTTTCCTCTGTTTCAATTCGCGCATCCAGTATGGTCGTCCACCAGGTCATTATTTCTTCTTTTTTCCAATTTAGGATTTTCAGCGATGTGGTCTTCTTTTTCTTCGACTTTGTTACAGAAATAATCTTTCCGTGTAGGTCTACGAAAGGGAAATTCGTTGTACCTTCTTTATATTTTTGCACTGAGCTAGATGGTTGCAACAATGGGTAGATTTGAAGAGCTATTGCCTCGCTACATAACAGGGATCAAATCAGGCCTCACGAGGGGCGTACTATATTTTTCATTCCTCAGCCTTAGACTATTTATCGGCTGTGCTCAAACCCGAGCGCCAGTTTCAACCAGAGCAGAGCCCATAACAGCCATGAATGTAAAAATATTTATATACACGACAAACCTCTTGCATATTGTTCGATTTCATTGAAGGAAAACGCGAAGTTAGAGTTTCGTGGCGTGGCAGGCATGCGTGTCCGTAATCCACCAAAAGGGACAGACAGCGTTAGCTGCTGCTGGCCGTCTGTGAGTTCGCATTAGTATCATTCTTTATTTCTTCATGACCTAATTAACATTAAACTATTCAGAAAGTATCGAAGATGATTCTCCCAATAAGCGAAGCTTCTCGTTGTTCGACTCTTTTAGCCGCTTCTCGCCGCCGTCGAGCTTCTCGTCTTTTGGCTAACGCAGCTTCAGGTGCTCCGTCACTCTTATCTGAACGGTGGTTGGTTCGCTCCATTTGGAGCCACCTCTATAGTGTTACCCAACGCACCAACCCAGAACACCGTTGTAACATATGCCACTGGAGGCGCGTCCGTTATGCCTTGACCGACCGAGAGCTATTCGAAGAGCGGACATTAGTTGCACGAGAAATCGAAACAAATATTCAACTAATTAACAAAATTGACTAATGAACTTCTCAGTTAATTACTTTACGACACATATTGCAATTTACGAATTGTACCCGGTGAATTTGCAAGACGCATCCACTTGAAATGAATTTTCAGGATGTTATTATTTCCCAAAGAGTGGGACATTTTCGGGATATTATTTACCAAAGTGTGGGACGAAATACATGGGCGTTCCAGTTACCTTTGTGCTTTAATGTATAAAACAGCATTTTGGGTAAAAAAGTAAGTGGAACAACAGGGCATACTTACGGTGAGTTGGATGGCGGATATCTGCAAATTGGTGTCATTTTGGAAATTCATTCCAAGTGGATACGCCTGACAAGCTCACCGGCTACAATTCGTAAATTGCAATATGTGTCGTAAAGTAATTAACTAAGAAGTTAATTAGTGAATTTTTGTTAATTCTTTGAATACGTGTTTCGATTTCTCGTGCTACTAATGTCCGCCTCATCGAATAGCCCAGCTCAATGATAAATATTACGCTACCTGCCACAGGCGATTTCTAAAAATTCCGTAAAACTTAAAAATGAACATCCTGTATAATACCAGTTATATGCCCTATTACATGGCCTTCCAGAGTCCATTTACTCCTAGTCGACATTCAGACAATTCTGTAACTGTAATATACCACCGGTTATCTGCTCTACGCAATACATGTCCTGCCCAATTTCATTTCATCCTCCTAATCTCTTCTTAATCTTATCTCTTAAACCTTCTTGTGTTTAAACTCTTACATGACCACGAGTATCAAAAACAGCTTTAGACTTGTTGAGGGAAATCGGTCTGGACAAGCGGCTGTAAATGATGTCATGTCTGCCATTGATTGCCATGAGTGGAGCGATTCGTAGCTATGATGCATGTAGATAGCCTATACACGATTTGATATAGAGATGTTTAGACATATATATATATATATATATATATATATATATATATATATATATATATATATATATTCTGTGCCTTCTCGTGCACTTGTCAGGGGCACTGATCACGTTGCACAGATGGAATATAACACACACAGTACTCTTCCATCATCACTCCTGATCCTCCTCTACTTTTCTGCTTTTCCAGCCCTCTGTGGAGTAGCGGGTCAGAGACACGCTCCTCCGACCAACATCTCCGCTTTGTCTATGATTAAATTTCTCTCTCTCTCTCTCTCGGCTACCCCCGCTTGATCCCCAATTCACACCGCTGTCTTCCTGTCGCTTAATGTTACGGCTGTATAATTTTTCGTTCCATCGGTCGTTGCGCGGTCCTTCACTTCTCGATATGCTTTGTTAACCACCAACGTTCTGTCCCATATGTTAGTGTGAACGCTCGTGTTATCATTTTCTTTGGCTTCGTATGCGTTTATTGCGCTCCCCCTATACTTCTCAACGGAAGCTTACCAACTCACCCAAATGTCTACCTTGCTACCATATGTTAGCACCGGCAGAATGCGGCAATGATTGTAGACTTTTCTAACTACAGCGGTAAGCGTGGCGATGCAATTTTGTTCTAAGAACAAAAACGCGGCAACGACATGAAGAGCATCATTAAAAAGAAACAGTAAATGAATTTATACCGATAAAGCGTTCTTTCAAATTTGATTTTTAGTTAATTTCGCATTAAGGAGATTGATTATTGCTCGTAGAGCAATTGAAGGCCAAACTTCCATTTTCTTGAATTTCGCAACGAAAACCCAGTGCTTGTACATCTGACATTGTACGTACGTCTGACATCACAAGTTTCTATGTATGTTCTTGCATTTGTGAACAATGCATGTTCTTGCCGCTGTGGCGGCAGAAAAAGTTCTCAAAATTTCCTATGTTCACTGTTTGGCTACTTTATAATAAAATATATTCTATGTTTAGCAACAAAAGAAAAAAATAGCTATGGCGTAGCAGACGCGGTCAAAATTCATGACGTCATGGCGATCTGGCGCGGGAACTTCAAGGCGGTACAGTGTACCGACGACATACGCCTTTTTTTTTCCATACAGTTTGACCTCAAAAATGTAAAAATGCTACAGGTAATAAAAATAACCAACCTAAACATCGTTGCTTAGCCATCAAACTTTTCAGTTGATTTACTGAGGTAGCTGCACCAAACGAGCGTCGTTAGGAAACAAACTGAAGTAATGGCGCAACCGCGAAGTCTAAAAATGCTTTCATCGAGGGAAGTGAAGCCGGGGAAAACAAATTACCAGGGCGGGGGCCTGTTTTTCCAAAATAAACGATCAAACAATACAAAGGGGTCGCTAGAGTATATGCGGCCAGCTTAGTCGGACTTCAGGCAACAGCACACAAGCATAGACGAGGGTAAAAGCATAGAATCCGAAGCACTATACGTGAAACCCGCGAAAGCTTCGCTCCCGTAACGCCCGCACCAGGGGTCGGGAGAGACAAAAAAAATAGAGAGAAACAGAAAGCAAAAGGTGCGGGACGATCAACGCTTTTCATCCTTTTTCGCAAAAAGGCTCAGCTGGCGTGGCGATAGCAATCAAGCGAAGAGGAACGCCGTGTATCTGCCAGGATAAATATACGCGGTCGGCGGCGAGGCGACACCCCAGGCCGACGGCAATCCAACAACACCGGATGCATCTTTAACCATGCTCGGCGGCATTAGGCACGCTCGCTAGGCAGCACGTGTAACTTGCCGCATAGCCTGCGAGTGGGCGCATGGACGCGAAAGAGGCGTCACCGGCCACGCGTACACATTCACTGCTCTGTAGCACAGAACTCAGACACCGCTGTGCCGAGACCAGCGGCCCGCTTACGCACACCAAGACCGGACTGGCAGTGTCCCGCGTGAGTTGGTTGCGTATACCCGAACGCAATCGCGAAAAACCCTGTACCGACTGCTTTCAGCTTCAGCTTTGCCATTAAGTCGCTGGTCAACGTCCTCGCTGGTCTGGACAAGTGGCTACGGCGGAATGAATGCACATCTCTCCCCCAGAAACCAGCTCAATATACACCATAGGTGACAATTAGACGTGTGTTTACTGATTTGAGCTCACATATTACATCTAAGTGCACTTGTATTTATGGCCGTCACAGTCGTTGCTGTAAGCGCTTATTAAGGTGTTTCATTCTTTACGGTGATCCGTAATCATAACTGAAACAGCCTGACTAGAACTCGCATCTGTTAGGAGCCCTTAATGTGTTCTGTTCAGAGCACGTTTACATCCTCTAACACATTCTGCGATGAAAAACCCGCGCTTTGACCTGAAGGCATGAAACACTGCTCAGATATTCGGCTAAAAGTGAGGCATTCGCCCAGCGTCGCTTCACGTGACTTTTTAACAGTTGCAGTGTTGGCAACTGTAAGGGAGAATTCGGAGTCCCATTTCGCGCGCTGTTCCAGCACAATTTAGAGTGCCAGTTGTAGTTCTCATATACATCCCTCAGCTTGCTTTATCTGGTGTGGGAAGTTCCATTTTTTTGTGGTTAACAAAGAGTGTCACGCATTTTAAATGTTTCTCGACATTATGCTATTGTGCCTGGTATACAAAGGAGCTAAATGTTTTCATAGAGGCACTATACGAACCTCAGTAATGTTTGATATGCCCAGAAGCAAGCCCATCAGCCTAGTGAGTCAAAGCCACAGCGAATATATATATAATATTATTCTTCTTTTTTTTAGTAACACTAACACGAAACCTTTGGATGAGTCAAGAAATTGTTTTTGAAGCTTACAGGCGATGAACTCTGTAGCTGTCCGGATGGTGCAAATACGAAACCTATGGAAACAGTGGATGCAAAGAGCGTTGATCGAAGCCCCTCGCACGATGCACGTGCGACACACAGAGAATGAACCCGCCAAAAGGCGATGCAAGCGCTCAAACTGGTCAAATTGGTGCGGCCCAGTGCCCCCCCCCCCCCTTTTTTTTTTTTTCTTCTTTTCGGCAACATTCGCTCATAACACTTTTTACTATCTCAGCTAGAAAAGACAGTTGTAGACATCCCAGGACCCCGCGAATACCAAATAAAAGATGTCTGTTTGCTCAGAATACCGTTCTGATGAAATGACGTTTCAGCTTGAGTTTCAGTTTCATTTTATATAACCACACACGGAATAGTAAACAAACCGTGGTGTATATAGGCGACTCTGTGTAACACCCCGACCGCGGGGGAGTCGAGCTCTCGTAAAAAGACAAAAAGTCTGGACGCGTCCTCCTCCTGTTTGAAACGGGGCAGCAGTGACCATGAGAGCACAGAGACTGCCACTCCACAGCGACACCGTAACATGATACCCGGCCGGCACCTTTCATGGCGCATAGATGATGCCACAGTTGCTGCTGACAGGTGGGCATAGCTCTAATTAAAAGCGCTGCCGCACGCCCGAGCTAAGCTTCGGTGTGTGTTTCGAGTGCGCTGAGCGCGCAA
The DNA here is from genome assembly GCF_013339745.2 of Dermacentor silvarum. Taxonomy (NCBI): domain Eukaryota; kingdom Metazoa; phylum Arthropoda; class Arachnida; order Ixodida; family Ixodidae; genus Dermacentor; species Dermacentor silvarum. The sequence goes on from NC_051154.1 coordinate 303,975,742, forward strand.
CACGAGCGAAGAAAAGAACAGAAAAAAAAAATGCCGGAGTGGAGAAAGAGAGCGAATGGCCGAAGTAGCAACCGGCCCAGTCCTCATGAATGGCGTATTCATGTGACCCGGGCTCAGCGGGCGCTTGCTGCGCGTCCCCTTCTTCCCTTTGCTGACGCGCACAAAGGTGTGATTCTCAAGAGGGCCGACGCCAGATGCAGTCGCTGCTAGAAGCGCGTGATGTTTTGCGCATTATCCTAATGGCACAGAAGGCCTGCGCCCAGCGCGAGGCTCGGAATAATTAATGGCGTTTACGTTCTGCACGGTGCCGGTGTGCGTATATGCGCATCGAGTATACGGCAGAGTTTCTAGTCTGATTCCATAGGTCGTAATGTAGTTTACTGATAGTTGCATCGGCAGGCGGTCCAAGTTCTTGTGAAAAAAAAAAAAGAATTCGTGTATGATCAAAACAACTGCGAACATAAGATATTGAGCTCAATCACTTACTTCCCCTACATGTATAACGAGACATGGTGACATGGCGCGCAGATCGAGAGTGATCTGCTTAAATAGGAAGACGTAGTTAGTGAGAAGCCACTCCCTCATTTAGGCTGCAAACACGTGTTTCGTCGGAATTGTTTTGAGCGTAACATAGCAAAGGGTCTTCTTACACCTGACTATGGGTTTAAGATCGTAATGCGTTTAGTGTAGTCGGTGCTTCAAACAAGGACCGCACATAATGTACTTATTCATCGTACTAGTGGTCATTTTTGATGCTCGGCATATTGCAGTCGAGCCGATGACGCGCCGAAATTAAACCTGAAGTACGCTCTACATGACTGCGCCTTTAGACGAAGTATATCAGCAGGCGAGCTTCTTATGCTTCATCTTCGATGCCGTGCAAACATGCCTTTATCCCCCAGCCAGTAAAACAAACCTTTCATTGTCTCTCCCGCTTACATTTCGACATTTATTTCCTTCAGAACCATTTAGGCAACGCTCGCGCAATGCCGCACCTAAAGAACCTAACAAGGACCGAATGCGGAGGGGTGGGCGCCAACCGTGACCGAATGAAGCGTCCGCTGAGAGCCACAGACTGTCAATCGCGAGCGCGACCCGAGATCGTCTTCTGCTCATCGAGCACATCACTGGCGAAGACAGACGCTCGAATGATTATATAATCCCAGCCACACAACGCACGCCCAACGATAACAGGCGTGTCGCTGTAGCACAGCCGACTCACTCTCCCTTCCGTGGTTCTCGCTCGGATCGCGCTCTTGCTCCGCGAAGCCGCGCGCTCCCCGACAGTTGGGGAGCGCACTACTCTCGCCCCCCCCCCCCCCCCACCTTCTCCCCCTTGCGCCTTTCCTAATCTCTGTCGCCGCCAAAGCGAAGCCTTCGTCACCTCGGCGCGTATCGGTGCTGCCTCCGTTCGACGCAACCGAGTGGCGTGTCGTATTGACCCGCGAGGTTAACGCCGCGGCGATGAGAACAGCGCCATATGCCACCCAGTTCCTCCTCTCCCGCGCCAAACGAGAGAGCCCCCGACACACCGACGACGACGGCCAACGCGTCGCCGAATCTCTCCCTTTCCCGCGTCGGCCCTCCGCTGCGCGAAGAGATTCTGCGGCCACGTCGTTGGCAGTGCCCTCCTCCTCCACCCTCCGCGCTGCACCTCAACCGCAAATGATTTATCCACCCGGCCGGCCGGGCGACGCTCCCGGCTCCGCGGGTGCGAGCGCCGAGAGGGAGACATTCGAGTGCGCCGGTGCCACCACCTGACGCACTCCCAGAGAGCAAGGGCGCTGCTCTGTTCACTACACGGTGTAGTTCAAGTGGGTGTATCATGCCCCCCCTTTAACTAGCGGCACCCCACCGTTCTTTATATGTCTCCTATTTCGGTGTCGTTTCTTGCTTCTTGTTTCTTTTGCCTCGTTTAAACCTTGCAACGAGCTCTACAGTATATTGACATGCATTTGAATGCATGTGTTGGCGCCTCTACGAGAAAGAGCGTACAGCGCTAGCACCACTTTCCTTTCTGTGACAAAGGATGACTTGTATGGCGTATTTGCTGTTGAACTGGATGCGGTACAAGCCCGCAAATCTCGAAGGGACGGGATCGCGTGGTTAACGCGCCTCGAGAGTTCCTACAATTGTTATCGCAATAAAAAGGAAGACTAGGTAGTCGCAACAACGATCGCTGTTGAAATGAAGCGAACGCTCCTTTTCCATATACATCCGGAATTCCTTCTCAAGGTGTCAACAGGCTCACTGCAGACAGGTCTCGCATCATCCTTTAGTGCTAATTCTCAATTTTTTTTTTTACTTCCTCATCTTCTTTTTCTTCTGTTTTTTTTTTTTTGTAAATCGCAGCGCCCTGCAGAGGATCGCACCTCGTGATGATGATGATCATGATGATGATGATGATGATAAACGATTATTTCTATTGGCATCTCCTCCAATACAAATAAGGTGTCGCTTGCCTGCTTGAGCTAATCAGGTATTATATACAGGCACAGCAGTCTAGCATTTTGCCTATAACTCCTTCATCTTTTCTCTTCATTAAAACATCGATCTCTATATTGTGCAGTTACCTATGCCTGCGACGACTTCCGTCCTACCAATTTCTTCCCGGTTTATTTTTTCCCTCACCAATGCTCTAAATTTCGCTTGCTTATCTCGACTGTTGACCAGTTAATGGTACTCTCCACTTTGAGTCCAAGCGCTTCTGGGCGGTGCATGATTCATACGGATCTTGCTGGGTAAATACATTGGCATTCCGTTATGATATACTGAGTCGTTTGCGGACTTTTGCTGCAGCAAACTTACACGCCTCATACAGCTGTTGCGAATATTTGCTCCGGTATGTGTTTGTCCTCAGGCTACCAGCTAGGACCTCAAATTGCAAGGCACTTCCCGTTGTGTTATCTTACAGATTTTCCCTCCCAATTTCTATCTTATCATATCTGTAAGTCACCATAGTCTTGTTTGTTTGCATCGTTTGCATCAAATTTACTCTCTCTGTATCTCTCACTTTCTTTCTTTTTTGATGACTCCTGGTCGTCCATTTACACATTCATTACCCTGTACTAGGTTACCAACATTTTTAACCTCCTACTCCATTCTGTGTCCATGCTTTCGAGGTACAGATGTTTGTGCACCTTAGGCTCCCGTTTCTTTTCATCCACGTTGATGAGTCTTTCTTCAAAACTAATTTTGCTCTACGCTTTCCGAATTCAAAAGAGGCCCGCCCATGTGTCCCTGCACTGCGCCATTCGTGGTTTTACCGTGCACCCCCAATGCCAATCGGCGCACAGATCTTTGGTTAAATTCCAACCCCGACAAGAGAGAGAGAGACAAAAGAGAAGGAATTCATAAGCCCTTAAGAACTTGAGCAGAGCCCTTAAGGCCTTGAGTGTCGAAACCCATCTGGACCAGTGTCCTAGAACTTTTTCTTCTGTGAAGGGGTGATCGTCCAGTTTTCCGAGCGTGGTCGCGAGCACTTTTCTTACCACATTGTAACGGGAACAATAACAGAGGAAGTGCTTCATCGTCTCCTCGCCGCCACAGTTGTCGCAAGCAGGGCTGTCGGCCATTCCAGTGCGGAAGAAATAGGCGTTCGTAAATGCCACGCCGAGCCACAGGCGTCACAGAAGTGATGTTTCCGCTCGTGGTAACCCGGGTGGAAGAAGGAGTCGCAGACGTGGATCTAATCTGTGGAGACGTGCGTTGGTGAATACACTAGTGTTCCACAGAGTCTGCGTAAGCTCGCGTACGAGGGAGCGAAGACTTGTGGCTGCATCTGTTCTCGATTGTGGTGTCGATATAATATGGACACCATCGTGGGCCTATCGGGCAGCGTCATCCAAACTGTGAAATACCGCAGTGACCCTGTATCCACTGCTAGATGATGTTGTGCCCCTTGTCTAATGCATTATTGTGAAGTAGTCGGACGTCTGCGACTAATTCCACATTAGGTCCGTGGTTGAAAGGGGACAGCAGACACTGGTAAGTTGCCTTCGAGTTACAAAAGATGGACCATGACGGTAATGATTAGCGACCAATAAACTCCAGAGCAGCGCGGATAGCTGCGAGTTCTGCAGCCGTCGATGATGTAATGCTAGACATCTTGAATTGGATGGTGACAGATTTCGCGGGAATTACCACTGCTCCAGCTAAACTTTTGGAGGGGAGAGAACCGTCCGTGCAAACGTGGATGCGTTCTCCGTGCTTCTCATGCAGGAATGAACGCACGGTTTGTTTGAGGGCGAAAAATGAGATCTCCGTTCTCTTTTCGATGCCGCGAATGACAAGAAGGGCTTGGAGTGGATGCAGGCACCACATGGTAGAGAGGGTCGTGCTGCAGTAGTGTAGTTTGACGGCAAAATTCCATGATTGGTGGCGATAATCCTCCTAAACGCTGAACGAGGTCGAGCGGGAGGAAGGAAGGTGAGATGATGCGATGGAAGTGTGCATCCTTAAAGCGTCGACTTGAATGTACGTACTAATAGGGTGGTCATGCGCGATGGCTATTTTTGCTGCCGTGAACGCACACCTGGGTAGGCCGAGACATATTGGCAGAGCGTTGTAGAGTTGGAGCATCGCCTTCACAGACGCACCCCATGACTTTACCGCGAGAAATCTAAGGGCATGGGTGGTCATCGCTAGCTTCTTTTTTAGGTAGGAGGCATGAGGATTACAGGGGAGGTATTTATCTATTACCACTCCAAGGAAGCTGTGCGTCTTCTCGTAGGTGAGTGGCTGTCCAATAATACTGACAACGTATGGTCTCATTGCTCTGCACGTGAAAGCGACCATAGTGCACTTCTCGGAGGACACCTCCAGACCTCGTGCTCGAAGATAACCTAATGTTAGTGTGACCGCTTTTTTGGAGTCTGGCGCCCACCTGGGCACGCATCACTCCTGATGACAAAATACATATATCGTCTTCATAGATCGACACATGGATGGATTGCGGAATGGAATGAACCAGGTCGATAAGCACGAGGTTAGATAGAGTGAGATATTTTTTTTATTCAAGTACCCTAAAGGCCCGTAGGGCATTACATAGGGAGGGTATAATAAATCATTAAGTAACAGTAGACGCATTCAAACAGGTAATGCATGTTAAAATAAAAACAAGAACACAAATGGAAAGAAAGATCAAAGAGAAACCGTAAAAGCTGTTACAAGAACACATCCTAAACTTTCAAGACACCTATAACGATTAAAAGGGGTGTAGCACAAAATCAAGGTTACTTAGAATGAGTAATTCAAAAGAAAAATCATTGTTAAAACAGGTACAGACAACAGCAAATACAGCATGTAACAATAAAAAAAAATCTTTGAAATTAGGCATGGAATGGCATTTGCGAAGGTTAGCGTTAGCATCATTACTCTTTTCTAAATTCTTCGCACTCTCTCATATTTACTGCAGCCCCAAAGTGCTCAATGTTTCATTATTGCTGCATTCCGTTTCCCCTTCATCCTGAGATTCTCTTGGTCGATGTTTGAGTAGGTCTTTTCTTCGTTCATATACACTACGGGTATGGTATATGACTACGGGTGTGGGTGAGTACCTGCACCGTGACCAAAGCACCATCTGTGGTGCGTTCACGAGTTCAAGAACACTGTATGGTTCAAGCAATTCAAAGGAAGACGATCGTCAACTGGTAGAAAGCAGTTTACCCAGCCTGTTAGAATAATAAGCTGAGTAAATTTCTTAACATTGTTGTGTCCTGCTGTGCAATCTCACGCCGGCGCGCACCGAGGATGATATGGAGAACCTGCCGTAGCCAGGAGACGGTACGGCCGTATGGCTTTTTGAGTGTGCAAATAAATAATGCTCACGAAGTCCGGTAGGCATGCCGCGAAAATGACTCATCACCTACGTAAGCGTGTATGTCAACTCTTGCTTTAGCCCGATGCGTCCACCAGCCCCAGTCCATGACGTGTCCACGAACATCCACATTCCGAGAAGCACATGCATACCACCGTTCTAGCATAACAGTACCGAGTCAAGTTGGAAGCTGGAAACATGTGTCTTAAGATAAGCGGTCCATTTGCAGCGCGAAATCGCAGTAGGTGCTAATGAAAATTGCTTACTCCGCTCGGTACAGGTCATGCGTTGCGGAGCTGCTGTTGGCAACACAAAGTTTCAGCGCTACTTACTTATTGATGCGCACGAACGATGGGGTGCTATGATGGCTTTACTTTCTAAGCAGAAACTATAGACCGACTGAAACACTTACAACATCCAGCGACGACTGGCACAAATGAACCGAAAGCTTCGTGACATCCACCAGATCCGTTGTTGGTCAGTCTGTTCCGGCCAACGTATAGTACGATCAATTAGAAATTCACATATCATAGCTTTTATAGCTTTAGAATTCCGCATATTCCTTAAGAGTTTGCACACGAAAAAAAAAGACAAAAAAGGGAGATGTGCGAAAAGGGCCTGAGCTCGTGCTTGTTGCTACGGCTTCATGACGGAAAAAAACGCGACAGAACGACACCTGTCCTCTTTTGTCCCGTTTGTCACGCTGTTTTTGTGTCATGGAGAGAAATGCAAACCTTCCATAGTCTTTGCAATCAGTCCTTCGGTACATATCCCACTAACACTGGTAGGTAGAATCGTGGATCTTCGCGACGAGAAATTGCCATGAAATTTCTTCCCAGGGGTTAATGCTAGCCCACTGTAGACTCTTCAAGCTATTCGATCCAAGAATGAAAGACGCTGCGACGCAGCTTCAGCATTTCTGACCCACTCCCACATTAGTAAAATGGAATACGAGAAACTTAACATGCACCATACCACACTTCGTAGTAAATAAACTTAGTAAAGCTTCCTCTGAATGTCTGCTGTCCACTCGGACTATGCCAATGGTGGTCAACTCCGCTGTTTACGCTATTTCTGTAGGCTATCGCATATACTTTGATGCAAGTCTATGCGCTCATAAAAATTAATTAGGTATTAGGGACTTTTCGCCATTTTCTTGTCTAGCGCAGTTTGATCTCACTCTTGTTTATATACGACGCAACATGGAGTCCCTGAATCTTCTGCGCTCTCTGAACTCATCCCGATACGCCTTACCGAACAACTACGTAACACGTGCTAAATGATTATCCACCAAAAACAGTCACGAACTAAGCATATCTCCTTTCATTCTCGGACTGACTGTTCTAAATACCGCTTTTTCCCTCGGAACATAGAATTATCTAATCGGATACCTGGAAACAACTGGTCAATACCCGTACAACAATGCTTGAATGTCCTAGAATGTCCTTTTTTATTAGTACCTTGATATAAATTTTTATTTAAAGGTTTATTTGCTTTGACATTGTTCATTTGTCCTAGGTACCGGTTCCCGTAATAGACCGGTTGCAGGGCTGGAATGTGTACAATAAATAAATAAATAAATAAATAAATAAATAAATAAATAAATAAATAAATAAATAAATAAATTCAATCAAATAATTAATTCGATAAAAGTGACCTACAAACTTAGGCTGGTTGCTCAAATAGACCCGCATATTTTGACACATCTTTTCCTACACACGCCGCTGTTTCATGCACTTGAATCATTTGAGGGCTTTACGTGATGGAGGATGGACGCGAAGTTTTTCAGTTTCTCGTCTACGGCACTGCAGGTGGCATACTGCAAGAATACGAACGATGTTGGCTTACGAGAACATCACTCTAAGTAAATGATGATGATGATGATGAAGCTTTGTTAAAATAGGGATGGCTTATCGGCCTACTAAGCCCTGCCGTCATCTTCTGATTATCCAACCTTATGGTTGGATAATCGGAAGATGACGGCAGGGCTATTGGATGTCCCGGGGACGTTCCACGACGCACTATATAAGAACCTCCAGATACGTCACAAATGAGGATATTATACTGACAGCCAGGTGGCGGTGCGCGTATTGCGCGTCCCCTACATTGACGCCGTCGCCAGAAAGATAACGTAGGCAAGCAGGGGGCTACACACGATGCATTCGAAACTCCATTGCGGCGGCTTCCGGGGGGGCTGGAGCGTGCCGAGGAGCGAAGCGGCGCATCTCTCTGCAAGCGCGATACTAACATTTAACCGCCGCAGCGACGTAGCAACTTGCGTGCCCTCACAAAGTGACGGACATGAAAGAGACGCCCTTGCTAGAACAGCGACAGAGACGAAGACAGCTCCATGAACGCCTATGACAACATAAGTCGGAGGAAGATCTACTGCTTGCAGGCTTCTCGCACGCGAGACAAGTACTCGTGCACAAGGCCCGCACCGGTATGCGGCACTTACGCCGAATGTACTTGCGCGCGCTGGCGTGCATAAAAAGGAAAGAAGACGTCGCAGTAAATAAATCGGAGGGACAAAGAGTAGGTATGTGTGCACCTTGAACCTCTTAATGATAACTCGTTTTTTTTTTGCTCTCTCTCTCTCTCTTTTTCAGCAGGGTTCAGCGTCCCAAAGCAGTACTGGGGCTATGAGAGATGCCATTGTTATGAGGGCTGCAGAACTATTTTGACCACCTCGGGTTTTTCCTTAACGTGCACCTAAGTCTAAGTACACGAGCGTTTTGCATTTCGCCTCCATCAAAATGCAGCGGCCACGGTGGGGACTCGAACCCGTGGCCTCGTGCTCAGGAGAAGAAGAACCATAAGCTGTATGCGGGGCGAATTATGCAGGCGCAAATAGGCGCGGAACCACTGGCACAAAACCATTGCGGGCAACTTCTCATCGGCTACTGATTAAGAAAGAAAGAAAGAAAACAGATGACATATGGAGGTGTGGAGTGAAAGCATAGACGATCTCGGCGTCCATCGACCGCCGTCACCGTTTGTTTGGCTTGCGGCGGTGGCGGCGGCGCGCATGGCGTGACGAGACCCACCGCCCTGACCTCGCAACGAGCGCCCGCCGGCTGCGCCCGGGTGAAGCTTCTGGGCGGCACACACACACGCGTTCGATTGTGTTCGCGAATGCATGCCCTCCTCGTAACAGCGCCACAATTAGGCATTCAGTTGGGCCCACTTATTTTGCATCGCCCACGGGCACTCTGTCGCTCTGCTCAACAGACTCGCTACTGATGTGTGCCCCAGGCGTGCTGGTTGTGGTGATTCGTGAAATGCTCGCAATGATTTATCCTCCTCTGTCATGTGCACATGCCGCGTCTCTAGCCAAAGAGTTATGAATGTAAAGGCGAAGGGGGGGGGGGGGGGGTGTAGTGGAGCGATATATACGCGTATCATTTGCTTCTGGTGTTCATTTCGGCTTTCGTAGGTTAGTAGTATACCTCATAGATACATGTATAAGATTAGTCTGCAAAGTCGTTGCAACGAATTTGAACAGCGTTTGGTGGGTCAAGCCCTAGTCGGTGGCTCTTGAAGTCTGTTACGGTTTATATCGTGTTCGAAATGTAACTAAATATTCTCAAAGACATTGTTTAAAAGCGAAGCAAGCAACTTAACCATCGTCAAGTATTAGGAATTATTGACAGAACATCGATCGGTATGCTCATAATCGCAACTGTTTTCAAGAAGTAGCAACCAATGTTGTTCCATTACTGCGCAACATTAAATTCACCGCTTGACACTCCAATTTCAGTGAGCCAGTGACCACATGAGAGGCGCTTGTTACGAGGCCCCAGCTGTAAGAACACTTGCGTGTGGCAACCAACCATGCGCATAGTGCGACAGCATTTGCATAGTTATAGTTGCCGAGATTAAATGCTTGCTTTAGCCGAGAATATAATCTCCTAACACCGTGCTAGTCCCTCTTGCAATCTATAGATTTTTATTTTATTTTATTTTTTTTTGCACAGAACTTCGCATGCCTCCAACTATAATTTCCGGCTTAAGCCTTACTTTCTTTTTCGCGATGACATTCCACATAAAATCCAGCAGCATGATACCCTGCCTCACCCCTTCCACTCCCCCCTCCAGCCCTTCTCCCCATGCCAACAAATAGCAGCATGCCACAACATTGCTGATCTATATTAAATTTTGGGGTGCTTAATTCATGAGAATTTCCTACCATGGAAGTACGGATAAACTGAAATAGAGCAACAAGAACAATAAAGTATTTTGTTGCCTGCAACAGAGTATTTCTTCCTTTGGTCATAGAAAGTGTTCCAGGTGTTTTTCAAGTATACGATGACAGCGAGGGACTTTGTGACGCATTCTAAACGCATTTAGCCCCCCCAGCGCTCATCGGAGACGCACAAAGCGCCAGCCACCATGCAGGACGATTTGATTTTCACGTTTGAATCACTGAGTATTACACGTGCGGTGATATTGCGCAATACCGCCATCGTGCCGCCTAGGTAGGGTACTATCAAGGTCAGAGACTACGTTTGTGACGTCACGCGAAAGCTATCTAAAGTGCTACAGGTGAAGGATGCATCTCGTAGTTGCAAGTCTGTGGGCAACGAGTTGACGGCGCCGATCTCAGAAGCCCTCTAGATATTCATATACGTATAGCGAAGTCGAGCGTTGCACATGGCCGTGAACGGACCGGGTTGCCTTAGTTTTCCTTTTTCTGTTCTTTCTTTAAGCTACACCTACTTATCAGGTGTTGTGAGGCTATCTTAGTTGTTGCATTATTATTTATTTCCTATCTTTTTTTTTCATTAGAAAGGAAAGAGCACCCCATAAAAGCTGCTATACTAAGCAGCTTGTGGAGGCAGCCATCCGCATAACTGGCAGCTTGGGACAACAATTACATAGATAGAAATAAATACAAGCACTGCTTCACTGGAATACTCGTGAAGGTAGACATAAAAAGAATAATGAACAGCATGCACAGATGTGAGCACAGAAAATACGAAATTACGCGAATGTAATGGCAAACTATGTATACAAAGCACGGTTCTTTCATTTCAAAGAATGCGTCGAGAGCAAGCGGTCACTCGGAATCTTTTACAGATTTTTGGACAAATATATCGCGTAGGCTCTTCAAGGAATCAAAGGCAAGGTCTATGTCACCATAACGCATGAGCTCATTTAGCGGTGTGGGTAATGTAAATCAGAGCATTTGTTTCCGATAATTAGTACGCCAACAGGTAATATGCCAATGTTCCGGACGAGAGTGTTCTATATATTCTTAGAGTCTCGGTATGCTGTGCTGATTGCGTTATTGTGTTATCATTGTTGCTCATACTTAACTGATAAAAGCAACTAGTCTAAATCCGTAGAGCGACAACATGCTAACTGGGCGAAATGTTTCAAATAGCGGATAGCAACGTACGTTATTGCCATCTCCAATCGGGAACCGGCGCTACGGCAATTTGAGTCTCCTAGTAAAATACGCTGAAACGGTCCGATATGGACGATATCCTAAACTATGACAGACGCGCGCTGGTGTTAACACTTGCTAACACCCGGCGCGCCTGGCCAAGTTCTGTACGTAACCGTGCGCATTCCGAGGAGCGTATGCGTTCCTACGTTCTAGCACGCCGGAGCCCAGGCACATCAGACGCTGGACACATGTGCCTTAAGATGAGCGGTGAAATTGCTGACGCTAAATTAATGTTTGTCCTACTGGAAACTGTGCCCGCTAGGCTGTGTGTTACCGCGCTGCTGTTGGCACACGGAAGTTTCAGCGCTGCATATTGCCTATATAGTCTCTGTTCGCCGGTCACCCCCGTTTTGGACATGCGCAATGCCCCGTAGGGCCCTTATAGGGAATCCTCAAGCAAGGTGCCGGAAATGACGAGACGTGGCCCTGACCCCGGCCGTATGTCGGCGCGCGGTTAAGGAACACGCTGCATGGGGGAAACGGTGGCCGTGTCGCGTCGCGCGGATTCGCGTCCAACTGCGGCGCCTGCATCACGGGAGACACCGAGACACTCCTTCTCACCGCCGCGCATCTCGCCGACGCCTTCACCACTGGCGCGGCTAAGAGAGCGGGCGCCGCGCTGGCGGGACCCTTATTTAGGCAGGATACGGCTAATGGCTGCAATCAAACCCGCCGCGCTTTCTGGGGGGTGCGCAGTGTGGTGCGCCGCTTTTCCCGCCGACGTCGGCGGGCCTGTTCCTTGCGCTGGGCGTCGTGCACTTATATACTTGCCTCGCACAACTTGACAAGGACCCTGGTCGAAACAGCGCCGCCTCCTCCTCATAGGCAGCCTTCCCCTTTCCTCGTTCAGTTTGTTTTTTTCCTCCTCTCACCGCGCGGCGCTTTTTCTCCTCCGCCGTCTCGGGCCGTGTTTTCGACGCGACCCTCACCAGTGATTTACGCCGAGACAGTAAAACAAACGGCCACAACGGGGGAGCATTCCGTGCCAAAGGAGTTCTTCTTATTAAACCCTCGCTCCATTTTCTTCTTCCCCGGCAGCATGCGAAGCCTTCGGGATGGGCGCGCCCGCCCTTCGACGCAGCCGTGTTATATGGGCGCCCAAGGATGGCAGCATCTCTGTGCGATCCACTAATTCGCTCTAATTAGGTAAAGATCCGGTCCAGTTTCCTCTCATTGGCACTGGCGCGCGCGGCATTAGCGTGGAACCGGCGCGCGCGGGGTGCCTCGGCGCCCGAGTCGCGGCGGAAGGAGGCCAGCTCTGTAGAGGGGGTCGTCCAAATCCTCGCTGCGAAAAAAGAAACAGGCGACGCACATACACGCAATCAGACCGACGTCGTTGATGCGCAGTCACCGCTGTCACGATCAAATTTCGATCTCGACAGTAGCCCTTGCTTTACGGGCACGTGGGTGACATAAAAGAAGAAGAAAAAAGTAATCAGTGGCGAATAAAGAAAAGAATGGCAAGAGTTTATTTCATAGCGCGCAGAGAGACCTCAGAGCTGTTGAACAATGTAAAAACCGTGCACAAGCCGCAGAACAATCGTGACGCAAGCAACGCTAAAAATTTTATGACAGAAAGACCGACACAGTGCCGTCTTATTTTAATTAACCCTTCCAAAACCCCTGAATTTTTCTAACGTGCAGACTTTTTTTAATCGCTTTGCATTGGTTTACTACTGCTTGAGACACACAAAAAATATTTATTATGTTCGGAGTACCACGTCAGTATAAGATATGGCGTCATGTGCTGTATATAGGACACCAGGGCTTAGTGGTTACGAAGTATCTTAGCAAATACGAAGTATCTCGACGCTGCACAATATTCTCAGCTCTATCACACATTTAAACGTAGAAAAACTTGCATGAATGCAATTTTGACAGTGGTTCTTGTGCGTCAAAGTCCTCAAAAGTATTATTCGTGCTCGTTATACACGGTTCATCATTGCACTTGAATGGCTTCTATCTACTTGATAGTCGCTTTGTCTCTTTCTCTCCTCCTCCTCCTTGTCAGATGTATTTTCGTCGTCGACGGCCAATTCTTCGTCTATTATGCAGCAATTACTGTTCCTCAAGCCTGCAAAAGCAAACTGTCTGTAGCGCCCACCAACGCCGCAACGCGGGGACTCTAAGGTCGGCGCTCTCAGCCGTTGCCTTGGTGCCGGCTGCGAAAGGCGACGAAAATAAAGTTGGGCAGTGCGGGCTCGATAAAGCACGGCAAGCGCTAGACCGTTCTAAAAGCCTGCTGCGCTTGTTCTCTTGTTCTAGCGCTCCTCTGCTCCCACTCGGTTCCGAACGTGCGTATCCTGGTTTTCATCGTCATCGTCTTCTACCTCCAACACGCACATTTCCTTCATCATTGCACTTGAATGGCCTCCACCTACTTGATAGTCACTTTGTCGGATGTATTATCGCCATAGACGACGAACTCTTCGTCCACTGTGCAGCAATTACTGCTCCCTAGTCTGCAAAAGCAAACTGTATATCCTGCTTTTCATCGTCATCGACTTCTACCTCCCCCATGCACAATTCATATAGTGCTGCAAAGATATTTAGGTCCTTGATACACAGACTTTTCACTATAGGAGTCCCCTTACCACTGAATACAGCAGTTCAGGCTGACTTACCGCCTCTGGAATAATAGACAATTTTAGTATTGCGGAAATGGCACCACGCTAAACGCAATAAAATAGCGGGGCCAGACTGCGCATGCTCAGAACGCTATTTCAGTTTTGCGGGTATACCGTGCGTCCGCTATTTTTCAAATATAGCGGAGACGCTAAACGCTCGCTAAGCTTTTAGCGTTGCAAACATGGCGGCACCCTCGGCCCGAGCGCTTGACATGCAGGCTCGTTTCAAGGCTTGGCGTGGATCCACACGGCTAGTTTGGTTATCGAGCTGCTCAGTTTGCTGCTTTGACTACTCGCAGCTAGATGGTTTTGCGCTTAGCGGCGCATCGTTGTCTTACGCTATACTAAAACTCTATCGAACAGCGTTCCGCAAAGATTTAGCGTGCGTAACACGCTAAGGCAAGCATTTTCCGCAATACTAAAAGTCTCTATTAACAAAAGAAATGGGATGCTGTGACAAGCAACAGCGTCCTCTCTCTGCACTCAACTCATGCAGGGCCCTTTAGAACTACTGAGCCCCGGTGTCCTATATTTAGGACACGCAGATCATGGCTTCCTGTAGGCTATGCGCAAATAAGAGGCAGAGCTTCGCGATATAAATACACCCCTAAGTTTATCAGAAACAACATACAAAATTATGATCGCTAACGATCATAATTCCTTCATTATCACTTTGGCACCTATCCGAAGAACAGCTTGTTCATGTGCTTACTTTAGCGGCCGCAATGTAGCTCGCCAACTAACGGTCAGAGCGAAACGAGGCAAATGGCAGTTAGTTGTCTAAACCTGCCGCTACACGCGCTCAGTAGCCGCAGCGCGCTCCCTCTGCCGTTTGGCGCGCTATTTCAAAAGTTCGGTTCGTTTTTTGAACACACGTCGTATTATCAAAACACGTGGATACTGATGCAGTCGTGTTTCTTGTCTTCCGCCATTTTGATTTCATCTCTAGGGCTTTCTCAGGAAGACAAGCATGAAAAAACTGTCGCCTGTGCTGGCAGAGAAGTATGGAGAATAGCTCAAGTTTCTTTTTTTTTTAATTTGCTAACCATTTGCGTCACGATTTTGAGCAATTTCCCTTCGCGTCCTTTTTATAGGACGCCAGGGCCGAAAGGTTTAAAGATCAAATTGTGTTTAATGTCTCGAAACAGCGCAGTGGGTTATGATGCACGCCATAGTAGTTGGCTCGTTATTAACTTAGACAACCGGGATTTTTAGTGCGTACCTAATGCACTGTACACGATCGTTCTACAGCGGCGCTGTATATGTCTACCCTCCCATACATTTCTCAATGTCCGCACCTCAAAACTCCCGCGCCCTCTATGAGGAGGCAAAGCAAACCAGTAAGGCATGTGCTGACAACTGGCGTAGCAAGAGGAAAGACTAAGAAACCACACGATACATAGAGTATCATACAAAAATTACTAGAGGAAACTCCGGCGCTTGTGTCTATACGGGAGCTGCAATCAGGGCGGCTCAGCCAGCATGAGAATTATGGGAAGTACATGGATTTGCCTAAACTTCGACCGTCAGGCTTAAAACGACTGTTAGACTTTGTGAATTCGTCATTTTCATCAAAGCACTGTAATAAAGAATTAATTAAACATTATTAAAATCATCCGCTGGTGCGATTCGAACACAGCACCTCTAGCACAGAAGCCCGACATTGAAACCATTATGCCACGGACGCTTTTTTTTTATTTTTGCCGGCTTGGCGAAAAACAAGAAAGAACACAGTACATGAAACGTTTAAACTACGCACGCATCGCTAAGCGGCATATAACGTCCTTATGAATTCTTGCTGGCAAGCCAGCGTCTTGAGACGCTTGGCGCGTTTCAATTTGGACGCCTCGGCAGGCTTAGCGGCTATTAGTAGCCATTGTGCGTGTTCGCAGCGTATTCTACAGACGTGGAAGGGAAAAGCCCCAAAATAAGTGAACTTTTACACTGAGTGGTGTGCTTTTAGAGCGCAGCCGTTCCTACGGCCAGCGTCGTCGGAGTCGGTGGCGTAACCGAGTGAACGAGCGCAGCGAAAGATGAAATACGGTGGCTAACCGTAGATGAAATATGCCAGCCGCGAACGGTGGAGAACAATGAGAGCGGCCCCTTCTGTACCGTCCCGGCATTATGCGGACCCGCCCGATCGCTCGATACGTACTCGTATCTGGTCTCAGCCGGACCGCTTGTTTCGTACTATCGTCTGCTCGCGTCAGCTCGCTCGCGCTTGTTTGGTTAGCTTGGTTTGGTCTCGTTCACGCTTGTTTCGATTGTCATGGTTTGAGATTATTTTTTGATTACAGTGATGAGATTACAGTGATGAGTCTAAACAGAGATGTCCTGATGGAAACGTTTTTCGAGACAGTGTGCCATATCCGATTCTGTACGACAAGACGGACCCTGAATACAAGGACGTGGAGGCAACACCCAGTAAGTACCTCATTCTCCTTGACTTTGGAACGCGGCCACGCCGTAACAGAAGATTGCACACCAACATGATTATGATCAATAGCAACGACGTCGTCACCTTCATAAGACATGACTGGCGTTAACAACGAAGGGCGAAGAACGCAAACCTAGAGCCAACCTGTCAGCAGACGAAAGAAAAAGCACGCGACATCTCACATAAAGTTCTTGTCAACTGTCAACATCTCACATCTACAAAGAGGAGGCGATATTTTCATGCTGTCTCGTGGCTGCCGCAGCGGCTCGCCTCCAGTTGGTGTGGAATTTCTGCCGCAGCTCCGGCTAGGCCACATTATTTGTAGCCACCCGCTTCAAAGGGAACAGCCACATATCATCATCATCATCATCAGCTGCTGCTGCTGCTGCGTTTTAACACTAGTGTGTATGCCGCGCGTGTTTTACCGCTATAGTGTGTATGGAGCTTTCTGCGGCGACGATCGCTACGAGAAAGCGCCAGAGTAGCGCGCGTCGTCTGTTCACCCAAAACGCCATCGATAAGGCATACGGCAAGCGCGTCAAAACAAAGCTCTGCACTATAGGGCGCGTTCACACTTTCGACTAGACGACGTCCCGCTACCGATTGCGACTGGTGACCAGAAAGCTACTCAAGACGAACGATGTTCACACTGGCAAATGCGACCGACGAATCGCTAAACCGAAATGTCTCGCGATATGCCGTTCTTGTCTGCTTGCAATGCCATTGCCGCGCATAATAAGCGTCAGCGTATACGGACGTCCTGTTCCGTCCCATCTGATTGGTTCAACTGTTCTGCGACTGCGGTCGCGCGACTGAAAAATCGAGCAGCGAGCGACTGGCCCGAAACGGTCGCCTTTCGAGAAAAGCGACCATTTGCGACTACTTGCTACCGGTCGCTTTGCGACTAACTTGGTCGCGCGACCTCGCCTATAGTCGCAAGTGTGAATGCGCTCTTAGCGGAGGACTGTCTGCGGCGGCTGCTCTGAATCGCGCCCACGCGTCACCCGCGCATTGCCTCTTGCGATCTCCCGATTAGCGAGTCAGTCGCGCCACAATTCGCTCTGTTTGCAACGTGCCGCACGAGACAGACTGTCCGCGCCAGCCAATGTATTGCGAAGTGAAAACAGGTATAAACGGCGCTCAAATTTCGCATCACTGAGTATCGCAATCGTCGGTGAATTTTTTTTAGAAATCTTGTCTCCAACAAGGACGCAGTCCTGATTAAGTAAAAACAAACATGCTCAATATAAAACTTGTTAGGAATGCTACTTAAACTTAACAATTGTAGCAAGCGCGAAATAAACAATTGATCGAAATAAAGAGCATTGCTTAGAGCAGGTGATGAGGTTCCTTGTTATGGCTTCAAAGCGGTGCTGTGCGTCACAAATCCGATCAAAAACGATACATACTCTTTTGTCGAGTGTTTTGTTGCCAGTCCACAGACACCTAGGAAAAAGAAACTACAACTGCGCTTTCCTCCGTGGAGCGCAAATATTTAAAGCATTATTCTATAATTTTACAGCGGAGCTGCATGATGGCAGGGGTACGATAGAATTTTCGTGTTTTCACACAGAAACACCCGAGGCTCCGAGTCGTACAGATGCCACCCTCTATGAGGAGCCGGAGCAAATTCAAGGGCACCTGTGAGGCATGTGCTCACACCTGGCGTAGCAAGAGGAAAGCTAGGACACCACCCAATACTACATACAGCGTTCTGGGCTCAGGTGCGATGGTGGATTCGGCTGCCTCGGAGAAAACAATGGTTGGTCTCGTCGAGGCTCTGTTGTGGCTCCGTAAATAACCTAGTTGGGTAGTACTCAACACTACCCACGAATGTGGTCTTTCGCAAGAGTATAGGCCGTGGAAACAACTGGCCAGCTTTCAGGGGTTCTTTTCCGTGTAGAATTATTACAAAAGACAAGTGAAAGAACCGTATAACTATTATTGGATGAGGATCAAATTTGTTATAAGCTTTATATTCATAGTAATGCAAATGCGAAATATGAACTTTATCGCAGATTTATTCCCCATTGATATTTACTTGTAATTTATAAAATACAGCTCATTTCCACAGATGCTTTTTTTTAATTGCTAGTTGGCTTCATATGGTGGTTACCAAGAATCGCGCTCCTCAATTGCCATGATTTCTGTGACTTCGTAACTGAGCTTTACAATATAACATCGGCTTGTCCATTACCTGATAGTAATGTGTAATAGTAAAATTCTTCTTCTTTAATTAGTAGCTAGCGGACGCGTATATACAGGGTGTTACAGCGAACACTTTCAACTGTACCAACTAGGCCCAAATGAAGTTTTACTGAAATTACTTTCAGCAAGCTACACGAACACTTTCAGCAAGATGCGCAAATTTTTTTAAAGGTTGCCTGTGGCAGATAGCACAATTATAGTTCATGAGCTGGTCTACTTGAAGAGGCGGACATTACTTGCACAAAAAATTGAAATGCATAATCGGCCAATTAACAAAAAATCACTAATCATGTTTTTAACTAATTACCTGATGGTCCACACTGTAATTTACAAATTCTAACCGCGGAGTTCGCAAGGCGGATCCACTTAGAACGAATTCTCAGGATGACTCCAGTTTCGGGATATTAATTCCCCAACGTTGCGGAGAAATGAATTGGCGTTCCAATTACTTTCTTAACAAAACGTCGTTTCGTGCATTAAAGCACAAAAGTACCTAGAACGCCAATGCATTTCTCCTCAAAGTTAGGGAATTAATATGTCGAAACTGGTGTCATCCTGAGAATTCGTTCTAAGTGGATCCGCCTTGCGAACTCTACGGTTAGAATTTGTAAATTGCAATATGGACCATCAGGTAATTAGCTAAAAAAACTAACTAGTGATTTTTTGGTGATTAGTCGATTATGCATTTGAAGTTTTGTGCAAGTAATATCCGCCGCTTCGAGTAAACCAGCTCATGAAATAGCATTGTGCTATTTGCCACAGGCAAGGTTTACCAAGACATCCCTAGCATTCCGGAATTTATTGATTTATGATCGATTAACGATTAGATATTGATTGGCTATCGATTGGCTAGCGCAAGGTATTGGCCACGTATTTGGGCTAGGCTATGGACTGCCAAGTCATCCCCAGCATTTCCCGAAATTTATTGGTTATGATGGACTAATGATCAGCTATTGATTGGCTATCGATTGGCTATCGCAAGGTATTGGCCACGTATTTGGTCTAGGCTAAGTACTACCAAGTCATTCAAGGCATTTTCCAGAATTTATTAATTATTCATTGATTATTAATTAGCTATTGATTGGCTATCGATTGGATATCGATGAATGATTAAGCTTAAGTAGTCCCAACCATGCTTAGCTAGACTTAGCCAGGCTCAGCTTCGCTAGTTCACAGGGGTATGTGCCATTGCGCTTAGACGCTTTCGACACTACCGCGAAGATCGGCCCACATTTTCTGTTCGCGAATCACGGACTACGGCCGGCTTAAACAGCTAGCTCCGCTGTTATACATTTTGAAAGTGTTCGCAGTAATACCCGGTATATACCTATGCCCATCATCTTATAGGAATGACGACCACCGCTCTACAGCTAAACGTAGGCTCACGATAGACGTTCTACGGGAAGATTTTTGACCACCGGTTCGTGGTAAGCATTGCCTGCTTCCTACACATTAAGCGCGCAAGTCATAGATGGATTACCAGATTTTCTTGGCCAGTAGTACCTAAGGAGTTCCTTTCGGTCCAAGAAGATTACAAACTTAACTGAAGTGAAAAGGGGCACGCTAAGCGATAGAGAAGTTGTCCGAACTAGAGTCACCGACTCACCGAGCTTTCTGTTCGGGAGTCAGTTCTGCACAGCGCCTATGATTATCGGACTCCCACTTACGGCGAATATCGAGCAGTTATGAGCTGACGAATGGGCCGAACGTGTCCGTCCATTCGCAAGACTATCAAAGGGTTCTCATACAACATTAACAAGAAAGAACAATAAAAAAGCCGGCAGATCCCACGCCCTGTAGGAATCGATGGTATGCGAAGCAGTGGGCGGGGAGCCAACCAAGCTAACGAAACTTCGACTATGGGAGCACCGAGGCGTAGGTGGCTGTTTCATGACCTACATGACATGCATGTCAGGACATTCATGTCATGACCTATCATTTATGTCCGAACCCATTTCAGTGGTTTTTGAATGTTCATCTTTTTTCGCAGAGCCATTGTTATTTTTGCTCAGTCATGCTCATGACTATGACTTCTACCACCATCCATTAGTCTTTCTTTCACTTAGTACACACGTCCGAACCCATTTCAGTAGTTTTTGAGTGTTAATATTTTTCGCTTGATCATTGTCATGACCCACATAACACGCATGTCATAGCATTTATGTCATGACCTATCACTTACGTTCGCCATACACTCCTGTCATACTATGCCAATTTCGGTACCTACCAAGTTAACGAAACGACCATGAGAGCACCAAGACGTAGGCGGCTGTTTCATGACCTACATGACACGCATGTCAGGACATTCATGTCATGACCTATCATTTATGTCCGAACCCATTTCAGTGGTTTTTGAGTGTTCATCTTTTTTCGCAGAGCCATTGTTATTTTTGCTCAGTCATGCTCATGACTATGACTTCTACCACCATCCTTTAGTCTTTCTTTCACTTAGTACACACGTCCGAACCCATTTCAGTAGTTTTTGAGTGTTAATATTTTTCGCTTGATCATTGTCATGACCCACATGACACGCATGTCATAGCATTTATGTCATGACCTATCACTTACGTTCGCCATACACTCCTGTCATACTATGCCAATTTCGGTACCTACCAAGTTAACGAAACGACCATGAGAGCACGAAGACGTAGGCGGCTGTTTCATGACCTACATGACACGCATGTCATGACATTCATGTCATGACCTATCATTTATGTTCGCCATACACTCGTGTCATAGTATGCCAATTTTGGTACATATCAAGTTAACGAAACTACCATAAGAGCACAAAGGCGTAGACGGCTGGATAGATAGATAGATAGATAGATAGATAGATAGATAGATAGATAGATAGATAGATAGATAGATAGTGTCAAAGTAACAAATGTTCGCCAAGAAATGCTTCGCATTTAAAAAGCGAGGACACCTAATCACTTCTTATTAGTTGTGAATGCGAAAGCATTAATGTCCAATACACGCCGCTGGGTGGTCCTTCCGAGTTTTCCACCCGCACGCGCACGTCATGCGACTGCCTCGCCGACGACAACCCGACGACAACCCTCACGCAACACCTGGTGCGCTAGCGTTGAGCAGGCTCGCCCGCTCTGCTCCGTCGAGGCGCACTCGTTTCGAAGAACAGCTTGTTTGGTCCGGAGCCCCCCGTAAAGGTGAAGTCAGCGCACAGCAAAACGGGAATGCAAAAGTATAATTGAAACATTTCCAAATTCTGACGTTATCAAGGAAGTTTCACTAATTCGTGCTTATTCCAGAATTGAGACATTCTCACCATAGCGCTAGAGTACGAGAGGGACGTAGGACACAACGCTCAGATGGTGTGGTGTGCTGCGCTCGTGATGGTCGAGCCCTGCGTCGTTTAACACGATGTATGTAGCTGCGACGTGTCAGGTTTCCCAGGTTACGCAACTAGCGCCTTTCTCGCTATACGATGCATGACTTGGTGACAGGTTCATGGTCGTCTCAGCGCTTCATAATCGTCGTCAGAACACTTTTTCGCGCTCAGATGGGTATAGCTTCAGAATCGGCAGCATGCTTGAGCGCAAGCTGACGGTGACGTTCTCATGGCTCTTCCGATGCATGGACTGTCGCCCTTCATATATCGGCCGGGTAAGAAACAGTTCGACTATCGACTCAACAACTGGCCTAGAACTTCTTGGTCGATTTCCACCTTAGGATACTGCTATACATTCTGCGAGACTAAAATATTTCTGCTTAAACCTGAAGGTAGCGCCGAGTATAGGGGTTTCACACATAATATTTGTTGATCCTGAGCCACCTGTAACGACATTAGAAAGTTAAGATTCTGGATGACCCGAAGCGGAATCTGGACGCGACATTGTAGCGATGCCTTTTCCGATGCTATTCCTTTTCGCGCTTGGATCGTCAGTGGTCATATTTAAGCTTTACCTACTTTATCAATAAAATAAGCCGGCCATGGACGGTGGATGATAAGAGCAGCACAGAGTCGAGCGGCAGGCATCGCTGCAAAATCGTGGCCCTGAACTGTATATGCTCCAGAAAATTAACTACGTGACTCTCCCCGACCTATGTCGGGGTCAGGACGCAGGTGGATTCTAAACGATCCAATAACTAAAGCATACCGTCGGCGGCATCGCGCATGCGCAGAAGCATTTGTGTGTATGTCTGTGGGTGGGTGTTTTTTTTTTTTTGTGCGCAGGTTCGATGGCAACCGCTAACCTTGAGGCCTGCATTTCTAAAACCATCCGTTGTCATGCAACGGATGGTTTTAGCCTTACTAGCCTTACCCGGCAACCCTAATGTGAAGCCCATAAGGCTTACCCCATCCCCCTGTCTTCTTTTTTTTTTTTTCGCGTTTGATATAACACCGTACATTACTAAAGCAAACGACACTTTGATAGAGCACTGCCTCTCCAGCGGTCGCCTCCGTCTTCTTTGCGCTTCTCGTTAATCAATCAGCACTGCGTTCGCATCACCATTTCCGCAGCCAATTGTGGCAGGCCACAAATTAACGTCCTTTCTACCATCGGTAAACAACAGCACGCTCGGGACAACAACCCCGGACAAATATATGTGACAAGGCCGCTTCCAGACACCACTCCAGACCGCGTCGGAGCCGTCGCGCCGCGTGCTCTAACCCATATTTTTTGTCACCCTTGCCCGGCCAAAACGAATAGAGACAGACCGTGGGAGCTACCCGGAATCGTAGCGCGGTTATTAATTAAGCGCACTTGACTCCGCACCCTTCCAGCCGCGGCCCCGTCTCCTCTCCGGCGCTGCCCGTCGTGGGGCTTCTGGGCGATGGGGCCGCAATTGGCGCACTTGACTGCGTCGACTTTCTTGTCTCCGCTTTTGACCTCGCCGGAAGAAGAAAGAAGTGCGACGAGGGAGAGGGGGGGTGACAAAAAATGCTGATCACCTGAGTCATCGGGCGGAAAATAATCGTCGCAACGGGTTATGCGCGCCGCGTGCGTCCCCGCCCAGCGATGAGAACAAATTGCTCAATCTAACGCGGACTGCCTCGTGGCTCTATAGCTCTGTGCCGAGGCGGCGCTAGCGCTGCCGCCTCGCCGTCGGTTTTCTCGCTGCGAGAAAAACGGGTGTCGTGTGTGCTTGAGTTCTGCCTGATTGCGTTCACGTATGCGTAATACGTGTGCGCAGCGGGCAGCGTCAATTGTATACACTGAGCTGCGAAAGTGGCAGGGACACGGAAATGGGACCAAGTTGATGAGCACACATATACACACGTAGGCTGATGGAAGCCTTTTTCCTTGTTTCCGCCACTTATTGGCGGTGGCGTTTTCTTTTAGTTCTCCTTTCCTCAGGGTGATTCGCAGTGGTGCTAACACGGCTGTGCTTTCTTCGCACGACTGTTATTGCGTTAATGAGGAAAGGGCGGCCTCATCAAGCCCGTCACGGTCAGAGTGACTGTGCGAATGTTTGTACGCCAAAAGACTGGGTTTACTTATAGTGTACGTGTATAAGGAACTCCGTCGGTATTTTAATTTTAAGGCGAAGCTGTGCTTGGGAACCCTCCCGAAACCTCCTCAAAAAAAAAAAGGAAAAAAAAGAACGAAAGAATTAATCACGTGCTTAACAATCGAATCGAACCTCAGTCCCCCAGCCTGGGAGCCCGATATCTATACATTAGGCCACAGTGGCACGTATACTGGCGTCTTTGCCAACACTAACTAGCTCCTTGAGATGATCGCCGCGTACGTGTGTCGCATTAATTGTGTATCATACGCATGAGTGCGCGAGAGCACATGCGTGACTGTCAGTTTCCTTTACGCCAGAGACGCCGGAATGAAATGGCCAATTTTACAACATTTAAATAACCGCTGCACAAGAACATCGCCCCACATACAGATTCCAAGATGTGCACAGTAGGTCCGCATAATGTTTTTTTTTTTTTCTTTTTCTTTTTTTTTTTTTTTTGTAGCGCCTGCGATCTGCCTCTGCAGTCAGTCGCATTAAGGTGCTCGATAAGTTGATGTCCGACGCAGATCGCCGGTGTCATATCGCGAAACAATAATTAGTTCAGTCCAGGTTTTTCGACATCACCACATGGTGCTACGGGCGCTCTGTAATGATGTTGCTAATGAAATGAACATGCTATAAGGCGTTGTGTGAGCTGCAACACCATATCGCGAGCATAAATTTGATTTACAGCAGAAATTTCATTTTGGCAAATCAGTTCTGCAGAAGCCCGCAAGGTGCAGGAAAGTTCGTGAATGAGATAAATTGCGAAACCCGTATGGGCTTCACAAAGCAGACGAAATGCAAAAATGCTCGAGCACTTCGATTTAGGGGCACGTTAACAAATCCATGCGGTCAAAAGTATTCTGCAGTCCTCTACTATGGCCTGCCTCATAATCAGAATAAATTGTGGGGTTTTACGTAAGACCCCAGAATTTATTTGGCCTTCTTTTCTTCCTTTCTCTCTCTCACTCTCTCTTAAATTTTGTGGTCGCGAGCCACAGACACCGCACCGTTTTGTGTCTCTCTACACTTCTGTTTTCGCGCTGTTTTGGAGTAATATTAAAGAGAGACGGCGAAATTAGACATTTTTTTTGTGTGGTTCTTGGTTCGTTTGTTTTCGCAGAGAGGCAGGAAACAATTATTCGAGTTCTGAACCCAGTACGCAATACAAGTGCCCAATAATGGCTGTTAAGCAGCGCTAATGTCAAGCCGCGATGAAGGTTGTTGGTGTTACCGAAGCAGACGTGATTTCGTTTACCGTACTCTCGGTGCCCATTGTCTCTGGGTGCAGAAATTCGAATCAATCTTAAAGCTTGCTTGGTGTCTTTATTACTTTGTGAGCTCTCTACCTTAATTCATCGTCGTACCAGCTCTAAGTTTTGAGCAAGCCCGTGCGTCCAATAAAGTAGTAGGACGCGCTATTTAAAGATATAGCCCAAACTTTCAATTACGAACGAATTCTGTCTTAAGCGTCACAAATGGCCAAACGTACTGCAGCTTCACCCGCCTTTCTTCATCTTCATAGATCAGATAATGCTTAATAACTTAATGCTCACAAGGAGAGTAACTGTTGCTGCATATTACGCGAGGCGCTCTGGAGAACTTCTTGAACGCGGTGAGATAACGCTCCCAATTTGTGCGCAATGCTACCGTGAACATGAGAGTCAGATTTTATTACGCTGCATGCAGCAGGATACGTATACACTATCGCGTAATAGATCGCTTGCTCTATACTGCAGCTTTTGAAAAAAATGCTCCAACCGTTAATTAACTTTTCGCCCACTGCGACATCAGCGATAACGTTAAAGCGGGTACGACGGCCCATGGAGGCCAGCCATTCAGCTCACGTTTATCACCAAAGAATTACTCGCGCGTACAAAAGCTCGCGCACACGGGATCACCTTTCCACATCTCCCATAGAAAACGGGGAAGTGGCGGTTGGTTAACACGGGAGGGGGTCTCACCCATGCTGTCAACGCTTTTATGTCGCTACCGGGTACCCTTCGTCAGACGACACCCTCGAAAGGCTAACATCAATGCCCTGCAGAAAGAAAAAAAAATGAAAAAGTAGCGATAGGTGAGGCATTGCTATCTGTGTCCCCCAGCTTAGAGGAACCGATGAGTTGAGGAGGAATGGAAAAGTAACATTGCGCTTTTTATATCTCCAATGAAGTTACATACCTTTAAAAAATCTTTTGGAAAGGAAGGAAAATAAGAGGTGAAAGGCAGAGAGGTTAACCAGGTTAAGTGTCCGGTTGGCTACTCTTCACAGGGGGATGGGGTAAGTAATGTATTCCTTGAACGGCGTGGTACTCATTACGTGAGACTAGTAGTGCGAAATAGACACGACAAAGAGAAGAGACGGACAGCGTGGTCGTGTTTTTTAAAGCGAAGCTTTCTTTGTCTTTGTATTATCTTTTTCTTTGTCTATGTATTTTCACGAAATTTCTCTTGAATACGTGCACAGAGTCGGCAATACAGAAAGCTGGACAAGAAGGCGTGGATCCTCTAAAGTCTGCGTCGTCGTCGTCATTTTTGTTGTTGTTGTTGCTCCTCTGCACGTACGGCACATGCCCAGCGTGGGGGATCGGCCAAGAATTTGGCAGCTTAGCGAAAATGGCGTACTCAGTCTAAACTTCTTCTTTATCAGTGCCTGCAATCTTCCAGAGCGCGCGTCCCAGTCTTAACTTCTTACTTAGCGCTGGCTCGCAACACCTCGTGGCATTATTACCCGGCCAAAAGAAAGGCATCGTCCTATGCTCACTAAATTAGAAAGCACAGAAGAAGAAAGCAGTGCGCGCACAGGAAGCGCCGGATAACACGGAACTTTCTGCGAAGTGAAACTGGAGAACTCGCGTGAAGTCAGGATAGCGCCACATTAAGGCGCGAAATATGGTTTGAGGCCAACAACGCGGACTATCTCTCAGTGGTGCTGTCGACGCCGAGGCGATGCGGCATGGTCTGGAATAACTTCGTAGCTGACTTCAATAATGAGGAGTAGCACTTTGTGAGGTCGAAAGTGTCGACTGAGCATCTTCCTGAGCGCGCGTCCCCGCAGTCTCAACTCTTTGCTGAGAGCTGGCTCGTGACACATTTAGTGCCAATATCCCACCCCGGTTTCGCGTCCGTCGGTTGATCGGTGTCTCGCAGGATAATATACGGGGCGTTCAAAATCAAGCTTTACGGAATTTTTAAAAGTCGCCTGTGGCAGGTAGCATAATTCTTATCGTTCAGCTGGGTTATTCGAAGAGGCGGACATTAGTAGCACGAGAAATCGTAACACATATTCAACTAATTAACAAAAATTGACTAAATAACTTCCTTCTTTGTTAATTACTGTACGACACATATTGTAATTTACGAATTGCAGCCGGTGAGTTTGCGAGACGCATCCACGTGAAATGAATTTCCACAATGACACCAGTTTCATATTATTTGCCAAAGTGTGTGACGAAATACATGGGTGTTCCGGTTACTTTTGTGCTTCAATGCATATAACCGAATTTTGGTAAATAAAGTAAGTGGAACAACAGTGCATTTTTACAGTAAGTTTGATGGCGCATATCTCCAAACTGGTGTCATTCTGGAAATTAATTCCAAGTGGATACGCCTGCTCCCTGCCACAGGCGATTTCTAAAAATTCCGTAAAACTTAAAAATGAACACCCTGTATATGCGTGTGTGTGTGTGAGAGAGAGAGAGAGAGAGAGAGAGCGTAAGCGTACATGCGCACCAAGTACAAGTTCCAGCAAACCGGCCTATATAAGCACTAGTAAGCTGACATACGAAGTAGCGCCAGCGATCGAGCACAGGTGTGTTGCGCGTACACAAACTATAAATCACGACATAAAACCTGTACACCTAATGCGACCTCATAGCTATATTTAATCCAAACAGACCTCTTAGTAGAATAGCGCATATTTTTAACAGCTTCTTTGAAATTTCTTACAGTTGGCCTACTCCCATTCAAGGGCCACTGCGTATTTGCCCATTCTTGGCCGCTTCCGCAGAATTAATATGTGAGGGTTATATCACGCATGTGTCATTCTTCTCACTGCCCTCCCCTCCTCCTCTCCCCCCTCCCCGTATGCCTCTTCTCACCACATCGCTACGTCGTCGTCTCAGAGTGTTTAACCACCTGATCTGGTGTTTATATTTCAGCATAGCTTGTGAACGGTGTAGTGAATAAAATGAAGCATTGCACTCATGGCGTTTATTTGCAGTGTCCAAATATTAAATGAGGTTAGACGTTGTATAAAATCAGAATAAAGATAAATCTACGCATCCCATTTAGTTGTACACCACTTGATTAACTGCATGCAAGATAGCTTCGCCCAAACTACATTCCAATATGCGCGTTCAATCAGCATAACTCTCGTTTATTTATTTATTTATTTATTTATTTATTTATTTATTTATTTATTTATTTATTTATTTATTTATTTATTTATTTATTTGTTTTTCGCGCTGCTTGACTCAAGAATGAAATATCAACTCGCCCAGCAAACCACCCTTCTGAAACAATCGTTGCAGCATCTTGCTGGGAATTCAAGAAAAGTTATTTCAGGGGACCTTTTGAGAAACCATGTGGTATATTTTTTACTCAGGGAAAGCGTCGAGCTAAGTGGCGAAGCCATCGAAACTATGGCTGAATTCCAATACTCACCCTAGAGGGCTAAATAGACAGCTAA
Organism: Dermacentor silvarum; assembly: GCF_013339745.2. Lineage (NCBI taxonomy): Eukaryota > Metazoa > Arthropoda > Arachnida > Ixodida > Ixodidae > Dermacentor > Dermacentor silvarum. Next base: position 304,004,452 of record NC_051154.1, read on the forward strand.
GCGGACAGCGGCTATCTGAAATCTCGTTCTAATGTTACAAATCTGATGAAGCCAGCAAAAGAGACAGCTTCACGAAGACAGCATGATATTCGTAGATGTAGACGTAGACGTAGATATACCTTTTAGGTTGCCTCTGCCTTGATGATAGCACCTACCCTCGTAGCTGCGTGGTTCACTCGGAAAGGCACAGACCTCTAAACTTCACGAGAAGTTCTGAATTTGTTCGTGTGTACTGGACCGCTGCCTCTTAATGACGCTTGTGATCGCTTGACAAAATCATTTTGTTTCTGCCATTCGACTTTGGTCCAGTATGGTCGACTTCACGTACACGCTGTAGTCAAAATACACTATTTATCCTGACTGCGTCTCGAATATACTGTTGACTATATATAACGGGAAATTAAAACGTTGCTCTCCACGAGCTCATGTGCTGACGCATAGAAGCAAGAATGTGCTGTTGGGATAGTTGATTTGACTTAGGGCTATTTCCCACCGCATAAACGGGACAACGTAAACACTAGACAAGACAAAGCGCTAAGTATCAACACACAAGTTGATAAGCAACGCCGCCCCCCCCCCCCCCTCCACCCATAGCCCCATGGAAGCATCAATCTTCACTTTGTAACGATGGGGGTGTGCGAACATTAAAAATATTTAATGCGAATCGAATATTTCTTGATATCCGATTCGGTTTACATTCGAGTATTCACTATTCGAAATTCTCAAATGTTTGTTTCTTTCGAATATTTAAGGGACAGACAACAACACTCACTGAAGTCTCAAAGGGGAGAGAACGATGAAAGTGCGGACTGTTCCGAATGATTGCGCTGCAGGAGAGCTGCGGACGCTGCGCAGAGGCACGAGTTCCTGAGCCAACGCACGGGGGAACATAAATCATGCTCAATTATTTTCGGCCATTAATTATGAATGACGTACGTTCAGACAGCTTTTAGGCGAAATTATGGTCTCGTTTTAGGCAAAGCAATTTGTTATTCGGCCATTCGCACCATGTTTCCATTCCTTCCAAACAATATGCGGGGCTGTAGTAATCAACTTCTTTCCTTGAACGAACTCAACATTCTACGTGCATCTGGTGACATGCTATTTGCTTTTTTTATTATTCTCATTGTCATGGTGCACTAGATTACTGAAAGCAGTTGTTTCTCATTTACAAGCTCCTCAGTTGACCGGACGTCAATTTGTGAACAGTATTACACGTATTTAAATGTGTCTGTAAATAAGCAAATCTCAATACGCTTTATCTTGCAAGATGATTACACGAAAACTTTACACTTAAATGTGTTTAGAAATTAAATATTCTAGATTTGATATTCAGAGGTTGTTTATCTCGAATATTCGTATGCGATTTGATTCAGAAACTTCACTATTTGAACACGTACTTACTGAAAACATTAAAACGTTCTTTCTTTATGAAATTTTATACTTTCATATGCCAATACCGATCGGCACTTTAAAAAACACGAAATATCTCCAATAAAATATTTATTCGCACACACACTCTTTCAAAAGTGTTTGGACAGAGAAGAGCCAACTTCCAAAGCTTTGAGGACACATATCACAAAAAAGAAACTCCTTATAATCTTGGACTTGGCTTAATTGAAACACCTATAGAGTGTGGACATATATAGTGAAACTGCGATACCAACTGGTTTCTTTGATTCCGGGATTGCTCTGTCCGTTTTATGTCAGTGTGTTGGATGTGTTCAATGATGCATTAGGCTTGCAATGTATACGTCTTCCACAATACAAATACGAAAAATGTCATTTCTTGTTTAGTCAAGTGGTATGGAGTGTCCAAGTGTTTTTTTTTTCTCGACTTACTATATGGCATGTAATGGCATAGTGGTTTATGATTTCACTATATTTAATCTGTGTAATTGTTTCGTTTCATACAATGCCTGTGGTTGCTGCCTTTGGTGCTACCACCTGATACCTAATCTCACCTTTTCTCCCACACAAAGAGACCTTACGAAGTCAGCTTTCATCGGCAAGAACACAAATGAAGGCTTCCTGTGGCATCAGATGCGAAGAACTGCGAGGAACTGAAACACAGATGAGCAAAAAGAAATGTACTACCCGAGACTATTTCTTAATAACTGCGCTTTCTTTACACCAATGAAAGAAGAAAGAAAGAAAACACCTCCTCATTAGATTTTTGTGATTGCAAACGGTGTACGTCAGCAACCGAATACGCGCGCAAAAGACGTTAGCGCTGTTCTCTCAAGATTGAAACCACAGCTGTGGTGACCCACGCCGGGCGCGAAGACGTCGAACGACGATGCCGCGGCGCCAAGCACGAGGAGGCGCTTTGAAACCGACCGGGCGAGACGACGCTGCTGGCGGCAAGGGAAACACCTGAAAGGGCGCTTTCTCGGCAGTGCGCCGCCGTGATTGGGGAAAGTGGCGCTTAAGGCGGGACGCGATCCGCCGATGGCGCAGCGGGCGCCGACGCCCATGCAATCCATAGGCGGGGTCCCCGTGCCGCAGGCGTCAATGGCCTGGCAACTCCACCACTTCCGTCCCCCACCACCTCCTTGTCGAAGCGGAGATGCGCGCACTTGTCGCGCGCTAAAAGCAGTCGCAGGAGAAACAGAGCGAGGGATGGGTTATCTCCCGTTTGAACAACCATTGCTTTCGGCTCCGATTTATTAAGAGCGTTGTGTGTAGCGGGACGTACTATATGTAATGAACCCCCCCCCCCCCCCCCTTCCTCCCTAGCTTAGGCACCTGCTTAGCGTCAGTCGACCGTAAGACCGCTGGGCTGCCTCTGGGTTTCCTAGGCCTGTGGGAGGGATGTAGATTTACGATTGATTTTTTTTATTGTCATGTAAATTTGTTCTTAAGGCACCTTTTTGAAAACGGCGCGAGGAGTAACACAACCGATGTACTCAATTTAATCCACGTGTGCACTCTGCAAAATGAATGCCTTAAAACCCACGGCACCGCTTTCAAGAGGACAAATTGGCCATTAATTTTCTTTAAGAGAGCAAACGTCAGCCGCAGAACTGACTCAAGCTGTAGAAATGGTATTCCAGTGAGTCCTGGTACATACCGGCACAGAATGAAAAGAAATCGCGGATTAGCTGGCAAACGCGGGTAATCAAAGTTAAGAGCGTATCCTCGTTCCCTTATCACCACATGGTATACAGGGCACGTCCTGGAACGCATCGACAAGGTGGTTGTGTACATGAACCTGATTCACAAACTGAACGAAAGTGTCGATTCTTAACTAAGTGGGCCCACACCTGGACTTACCTTTAGGTCTTGAGATACCCAGAGGCGCTGACAGTCTCTTTACAGCTTGCATAAATCACTCACTGTACAGCGTCGAGATGGTCTCCTCCCCCCTTCTTATTCCTGCGCTCACGACGACGATGAGATATGTCATCTGTACTGCTCAACTCCTATGTAGTCCTCGCACTGGCGACGACCACAAAACATCAACTTGACGTCCGCCATCCACGTTGGCTTTCGACTGCTTCCAACCTACTTGGCCTATGGATATTGCAACCACCATGGCCGAAATGCTGCGCACGTGTTTGAATGTTTTTTTTTCTTCGAACAGCGGTTAAAGTCAATCCACTTTAATGTACCTATGCAATGTACCTATGTATATTTAGCGTAACAATAAATAATAAATAAATAAATAAATAAATAATAAATAAATAAATAAATAAATAAATAAATGACCGCAGCTGTGTAAGTAATCCGCATTTAGTGAGTTCATAAATGCAGTGATGTACATGGCGACTTTAGATTTGTTATTTTTTTTCTTGTAAAGTCCTTTCGTCTGGTACTCTCGGCATTTATGTATGTAAGGACGTGTGCTTGTATTGTGTTTTCTGGCCATGCAAAGTTTGGAACACATTTGGACTCACTATGTGCTTCCTTTCGTCTCCTTGAGTTCGATCAAGACTTGCTCAGCAAGGCCACGTGGTGCGGGTTTGCATTTTCTCTCTTTCTCATGTTTTCTCCCTTTTATCTTTTCATACTCTTACTTTGTATGCCTATATAGGAAAGGCGTAGCTGTCTCTACTTCAAAGTGATTACGTCTCGTTGTTACGTTCATTTTATATTTTTTAAATGATCGGTAATTTCGTCACTCGCATTCGAAAATATGGCGAAAAAGTAAATACTACAATATTGTAGCGGTGTTCAAGGCTATTCTTTACAGTGGCGCATAATGTAGAATGACGCCATTTATTTGGAGCAGCTGTGCGCACATGCTTCTTATTTGCTTCAGCTTGTTAACGAACAGTGCCATGTAATCGGGCCACATCACAATATTTCCGCAGCGATTTTCAAGCAGTGGCAGCGGTCCCTCAACTCTGCTGTACCGTGTATATTTTATTGCATAAAACGACGTTTTTTTCATCTTGAAGCCAGCATGGCCTTTGGTATGAGTGGCACTGGCTAAAGCTGCCTTGTACATATATGCAAGTACCCAAGAAAGTGTCTGGAAGGACGGCCACCGTGGTAGCTTAATTGGTAAAGCACAGCAATCGTAATGCGGAAGGTGTGGGTTCGGCTCGTAACTATACAGCATGTTATCTTTGCGTCCATTTTCATTTTCCGTTACGTTATTATTTCTACACTTCAGCTAAAAGTAACAATTAAATTGCCCTTATGCTTTCTATGATTTCACTGCCTGCTTCGTCGCATGGCTGTGACTAACAGAAAATTGAGCCCCTTGGATCCCGTTGGTCTTCTTGCGCCTTCCACCTTTTTGCGTTTACCCGGGAGTCAATGTCTGCATACGACATATCAATCAATGAACAAGTGATATCGTTCAGCAGGAGTCACAGGTTCTTGGGAGTTGTGATTGACAGAGATCTGTCCTGGACTCCTCACGTTCACCATGTGAGAAAGCGCCTGATGCTACTTGTCATCTGATCAAGTTCCTTGCAGAAAAGAACTGGGGGGTGTCCACACATTCCATGTTACAGCTATACAGGGTGTTGTTTGTTGGGTTCCTCCGGTACAGCCTGCCTGTTATATCCAAAACCTGCAAAACTAATTTGCGTACAATTCAGAGCGTTCAGGCACAAGCTCTTATGATATGACTTGGAGTACCACGCAGTGCGTCAACGGCTGAAACTATCAGCATTGCTCAAGACTATTCAATCACGACGTATATCGCCGTCGAGACAATGCGTGCAGATGTCAGGCACATTGCCCGGACCCCTTGCCACCACCTCGCCGCACTCACCGTGGAAAGACCACGCACGTCATATAGCACAACTATCAGTGCATATCGTGACTCGCTTACGTCGAGGTACGCACCTGCGGCCAGGCCGGTGGCTCCTCCATGGTGTTTGTGCCGTCCTGAAGTGCAGATCAGAATTCCAGGACTTCCGAAAAAGTCAGATCTATCACCGTCTGCAATAAAACAATTGAGCTTACTCCTATTGTACGAGATATACAGTACCCACGTGCACGTCTATACGGACGTGCATGTATACATCGACCAGTTCTGGCGGTGCTGTGTTTATACTGACGAGAGGAGTAACACTGCGATTCAAGACGTGACATGTCGTGACGTCCACGGCTGCAGAGTTCACGGCTCTGCGCAGTGCACTTCAGTTTATTGACGCAGAGAGTTCTCGTGCAGGGGCAGTGTTTTCCGACTCTAGACCAGCTTTACACAGTCTGCAGTCAGCTTCACAACGTGGAACTCACGAACAGCTAACGTACGAAATTATCAAACTTCACCACGACGTCAAACAGAAAGGCCACGAAATTATTTTCGTGCGGCTACCTGGCCATTGCGGGATCAGCGAAAATGATCACGCAGACAAAGCTGCCTGAGAGTCACATCAAGAAGAACACACTGCAGCGTTCCGATTCCTCTTTCTAGGACAGACGCTCAAGTCAGCTTCGTCACCTGACACGCAAGCTCTATTTAACAGAGTGGAACACACCAAATATAAGGCGCACCAGGCTACACGAACTGAACCCTTCGCTTCAACTCCGACCTCCACCCGGGATTCACCGACGTGAGGCATCGCTTCTATACCGACTGCGGTTGGGAGTGGCTTTCACGAAGGCGTACTCTGCTTCGATTGGAATGACCTAAAGTGCTGCGTGCGACGTCTGCGGCAGCGAAGAGAAAATCGAGCATTTATTGTGTCACTGCGATCGATTTCATTCGGAAAAACAAACATTATCGAACGCATGGCGACGACTGGATGATCGGCCGTTGTGCGTGCAGGTGCGATTGGAGACCGTCCCCATCGGTCGTCGGCCCACAAAGCTGTTAAGGCACTGTGGTCTTTCTTGAGGGCGACTGGCCTATGCGAACCCCTTTGACTTGCTCAGGCCCTACGCGCGCGTGCGCGAGCTCACCGTGTCCTTCCTCCCCGCCCTCCTCTCTATATCTCATCTTTCTATTACCACGTTCGCGTCCCCCAGAGTAGGGTAGCCAACCAGACGCATTTCTGGTTAACATCCCTGCCTTCTCTCTTTCTCTCCTCCACCACCACCTTGGTTATTACAAATGAATCACTTTCTTTAATACCCCCCGCCCTTACTGTTTTTAACCAGTAATTTCATATTTACAGCATGTGTAATCAACTTATTCTCACCCTTGAGGAACGTCAGCCGCTATCCTCTGTGAAAAATATGAGATGAACACGCTTGCATGAATCTGTCCTGAAAGACCAAAGAAAAATGAAAATAGAGAGAACGAGACAAAAGCTACAATGAACGGCACAGAACCATGAAGGCATGCTCGGGCATGGTGCAATAAAGTGCCGACTCTCCATGCATTTAAAAACAGATTCAATGGTTTGATTTGGAGCGGCGTATTTTTTTTAAAATGGTCATAAGCAAGAACCTATACGTTCCAAACTTTTTATCCTATCTACCCGACATCAAGTTCCTGCTTAATTACTTCTTTGTTTCTATCTCCTACCATATCTCAGGCCCACGTTGGCCTTGTTTTCGACGCAAGCTCACAAGATTTTGATTTTATGCAGACAATCATTGCCTGGCAGAGCCTTGCCACCATTACAGTGCAGTATAATTAAATCAGTGTTTTGCTGAGTACAAAGACATTGCTGGAACGTAGCCGGAAATTTCAGACTAAGTGCCGCTAATGCGTATGTTACCAGAAGGATGTACCCTCTCGACGTTGCTAACCGAAAGTTGTTGAAGTACGGCTGATCTTTTGAAATATTTCATTTTAAAAGTGCTGCCAATTGTGTTATCGTGATGCATTGCGGTGGCGTTCAACAAATTTCCGAAGGCGCAATGTCCAGAACTCCTGGACATGACTGAGGCTGAGTACTCTCAGAGGTTATTTACTGCACCACACAGAACGACCGTTATCTTCGCTTCCAAATCTACAGCATTTGATAAAGCAACAGCCGATCTCGCGGTATCTTGGAACAGTCTATATATCTGCATGGCATCCCGGCAGCAGCAGCAGCAGCAGCAGCAGAGCGAGAGCCCTCACACTGCCCCCGTGGTTCGCGGCCATGCCTGGAGGGGGAGCGACTGCTTCCCTGCACGGCAGTTTCGATCGAGCCGCGAGGCGTGCGCAGGGGGCGCCAGGCCGTGGCGAATTGAGTGCGCACGCCCTCTCGTTGGCGCGTGTTGCACGTGCGGAGACTACGAGTCGCGCTGCACGTGCCTGCCACGCGATCTCCGTGCGCTGCGTGCAGCCAAAGTTACACCGCTGCGCCCCCCTCTTCCCCACCTTTAGGGGTACACACCTGCAGCCCAGCAGGCGTCAGCAGTTGCTCTCTGTGGCTGCCCTCTAACCTATGCGCCAGTGGCGACAAGGGGCACATGACTGCGCATACGACATCGCGTTGTTACCGACCGAGGGCCCTGTTGCTATAGCTGACGCAAAGCAGTGTCGAGAAAAAAAGAAAAATATGCCCGCAGCGGTTGCGTATCGGTTCGTACAAGGTTATGCTTTTCGATTTGATATAACAATATGCTGTTTTTTTATCTTTATTCATTGTGTTTAACGTCCCAAATCAAAATTGGGGCAATGTTTGACGCGTATACAGCGCAGGGGTTGAACTGTGATCATCTGGTATTCCTTAACGTCAACCTTAATCTAAGTACATGAGCATTTTTTCCCTTCGCCGCCATCAAAATCTGGCCGCTGGGACCGGGAATCGAACCCACGACCTCGTTCTTAGCAAGTGTTTTTTTAATCAGAACTGATTTTTTAAAAATACTGGAGGAGGCGTACAATATATGGATCAGATGTCACTGTAAATAGTCTGAGAGTTAAGGAAGTTTGAGTATTTATTCCCTTTAGAGTACATGTTCCGAATGACGACTTGAAGTCAGTGAGTTCTCAAACACATTCACCGTTGGATCCAGTTTTCAAACTATAGAACCAGTTTGCGGGAAAATTCAATTTGTTTTAGTAACTTTTTATTTAACAATCAGTTCAAAGCTAATCAGTTCAAAGCAAACTTAACTTGAACATGAATGCATTTTTCTCCCTCAATTTGGAAGCAGCATATCTTCTCAGCCTTATAATCCTTTGAGTGTGAATGTTGTCTTGTAAACAACTAACCGACTCCAATTGGTAAATTGGTATACATGTGTGGCCAAAGTGATTAATTGAAAGTGCAGTGAAAATTCGTGAAACTTTCCTGATTAGGCAATGACGCATTATGGTTGTTCGTGTGAGTATAATGTCTCTTCGGGTAATCAAGCTCAAGGATGCTATCTGCCTCAGGGTTGCCAGTAAACTTTCCAGTAAATTGTCAGTAAATTTAGCCACTACAAAAGCTGCCGGCGATTGCTCCGCCCGAACGCCACTTATTAAAGACAGTTTTAGCTGTACAACGCTTATCCTGCGCTCCAGTCAATTTCACGTGCTGAGACGCCGCAGGGAACTGCGTAGATTTCGCATTTGATAAGCGCTTCTTGCCGAGACGCGAGCGACCCACTATCAGCTCGGCTGCAAAACGACCGAGAAGCCAAGCGAACGCGCGCTCGCGCTCCGTTCAATCGGTTTTTTTATAAGTGTTGCGAGAGAAGCGATCTTCGTATATCGCTGCCGGGATGAGCGTTGTGCGCAAGCGGACTATAGCGTTCCCGCTAAGCGCGCTTGTGGGGAAATTGCTATTCCTATCTGAGCGTAGCTGACCATAAACGGTCAGCTATTAAGCGCTGCTAAATAGCGTCTGAAGCCCGTCACAATGCATCGGCAGCACAACGCATATACATATGTGGCCATGAGCGAGATGAATGCGGGGGTCACAGGGTCTCGACGTTTTTTTGTTATTCACGATCACACGCAATGAAGCCAGGGAAACTGCAGGGGAAATGAAATACTATGCTTAATTTTAAAAGAGAAATAATGAAGTAAATGGGAAATTAAGTGCACGGAAAGATCACTTGCAGCAGGTGGGAGCCGAACGCACATAATTAATCCGCTTTACGCCGTGTGGTGCTTCACCTATCAAGCTACTGAGGTGACCATTCGCCCGTTCACTTTCGTGGGCACTTGTAGAAGATTAGCGCTGAGATGTGAAACGTCTTTAGCCGCAAGCGTCACCTATAGTACGTGAGCTTATACTGTACAGCAGGAAATTGGGCCAATAAACCCTCGTATTCTGTATACCTCATGGCAACAAGACCGCCAAATTCGAGACTCTCAAATTAAGAATCTGGTAAGTAATACAGGAAACGAGTACTGGAGACCTGCCACCTTAGCTCAGTGGATATAACTTTGCGCTGCTGAGCACTGTAGGTCGCGGGATCGATCCAGGCCGCAGCGACCGCATTTCGATGGGGGCGCAATAAAAAAACGCTCGTGTACCGAGCATTGGGTGCACGGTAAAAAAACCTCAGGCCACCAAAATTAATTTGGGAGTACCCCACTGCTGCGTGCCTCATAATCTGATTAGCGGTTATAGCACGCAAAACCCCAAAATGTAGTTATAAATTGTAAGATTAATGGGCGAGGGCAGATTTCTGTCTGGGAACAACAGACCGCGCCGTCCGTACCACGTTGCGCTGATATCCCCCCCCCCCCCCTCATACCCACACACACCCACACACGATACACCATTCACATTGCAGCTCAGGATCAGGAAGAAATTTGCGGACAAGTTCTTGGAAACGTAAACCATTATTTGTTGATTGTCCAGAGTTTCACCAAAAGCATTTCATCACTCCAGCGTTAGCACAGCCTATGCTTAACAAGATAATTTCCAATAGAATCAGGGCAACACTTGACTTCAGCCAATCAAGAGAACAGGCTGGCTTCAGGAAGGGATATTCTACGATGGATCATATCCATGCCATCAATCAGGTAATCCAGAAACCTGCGGAGTACAGTCAACCTCTCTATATGAAAGAGCGTCAGTTTGGGCATGTTGCTATTCCATGACTTTTACTTTTTAGCGCACGAAAAGGGACGAGAGACAGAGGTATGACGTGGACACAGCGCTAACTTCCAACAATTTTTTTATTCTACGAAGCGGTGTACATATACGTATATAGGAACAGACAGCAGCGCACGCATGCGCATATGTACTGGTTTTGAAGAAATAAGACAGCAACGTGGCACGTGTAATGGAAAGTTAAGATGATATCGAAGATAAATAAGGCAACCATAAATAGCCAAAAGATTTTGTAGCTGCAAGATTAAGATGCTATCTCCATCACGCCACTGCCACTGTGCCACGTTTAAAAAATTGATTTTTTTTAAAGATCAATTGAAGGCGCGCTAATACAAGCGTTTCCCAAACTAGCGATCGCTTTCATAGATTAGGAAAAGGCATTTCATTCAGTAGAGATACCAGCAGTCATAGAGGCATTGCGTAATCAAGGAGTACAGGAGGCATACGTGAATATCTTGGCAAATATCTACAAGGCTTCCACAGCTAACTTGGTTCTCCACAATAAAAGTAGAAAGTTACCTATCAAGAAGGGGTCAGGCAAGGAGACACAATCTCTCCAATGCTATTCACTGCATGCTTAGAAGACGTATTCAAGCTCTAGACTGCGAAGGATTAGGAGTGAGGATCAACGTCGAATGTCTCAGCAACCTCCGGTCTGCAGATGACATTGTCCTATTCAGCAACAATGGGGACGAATTACAGCAAATGATTGAGGACCTTAACCGAGAAAGTGTAAGAGTGGAGTTGAAGATTAATATGCAGAAGACAAAGATAATGTTAAATGGCCTGGCAATGGAACAAGAATTCAGGATCGACAGTCAGCCTCTAGAGTCTGTAAAGGAGTATGTTTACTTAGGTCAATTACTCACAGGAGACCCTGATCATGAGAAGTAAATTTACAGAAGAATAAAATTATGTTGTAGTGCATACGGCAAGTACGACCAAATCCTGACTGGGAGCTTACCACTGTCATTGAAAAGAAAAGTGTAAAATCATTGCATTCTACCGGTGCTAACATATGGGCCAGAAACTTGGAGGTTAACAAAGAAGCTCGAGAACAAGTTAAGGACTGCACAAATAGCGATGGAACGAAAAATGTTAGGCCTAACGTTAAGAGACTGGAAGAGAGCGGTGTGGATCAGAGAACAAACATGGATAACCGATAATCTAGTTGACATGAAGAGGAAAATGTGAAGCTGGCTAGACAATCAGCTAGCGCAAGACAGGGGTAATTGGAGATCGCAGGAAGAGGTCTTTGTCCTGCAGTGGACATAAATATAGGCTGATGATGATGGTGATGGTGATGACGATGATGATGCTGAACATCTGGATGCCGCGCGTGCGTTTTATTCAATACACTTTATTGATGTATGACGCGTCCGCAAAATAACTGCTAAGACGAGAAAAAAGGCAGCAGGGCAGCCTGCGAGTAATTTGTGTATGTACAGATGCGTGTCCTTCCGTGGCGTGATCCGAGCATATGAGTGCATTTATCGCACAGAACTCTGCCTGTACCTAACGTGTGCAAAAAGAAACATGGTGTGCATGTTAAATAAAAGTAATCTGAGGAAAAAAAAACAACAATATTGCAATGAAGCAAACGGGTAGCTTTGGGTTTGAGTATTTAAACTCCAGCTCATATAATGATAGACAATATGCACGTTACACGTGTGCTCAGCGTGTACGGCTGGAAGATAATTTAAACGCTTCAAGTATAGGGGTTATTGTTGGTTGCCGGCTGACACACAAAAAAGTAATTTATAGTGGCACTTAAGTGACATGGTAGGAAATCAAGTTTATCGACGACAACACGACGGACCATAAGGGCGGCAGGCGATGATTGTTTCCATATGCCATTGCTTTCTCAATTAGACAATTTGGGGCTCTTGAAGTTATTAAGATGCGCGAAAGGAACACACACACACACACACACACACACACACACACACACACACACACACACACACACACACACACACACACACACACACACACACACACACACACACACACACACACACACACACACACACACACACACACACACACACACACACGCACGCACGCACGCACGCACGCACGCACGCACGCACGCACGCACGCACGCACGCACGCACGCACGCACGCACGCACGCACGCACGCACGCACGCACGCACGCACACAACACACACACACACACACACACACACACACACACACACACACACACACACACACACACACACACACACACGCACGCACGCACGCACGCACGCACGCACGCACGCACGCACACACGCACGCACACACACACACACACACACACACACGCGCGCGCACAGACACAACGCGGACGTATGCGAGAGTCCGCACTTTCTGCAAAGCTTCGTTATGCTTCTGATCTGTTCTCCACCGTATATAGCGTCTCCTCCAACATCTTCAACGGCCGACTCCGATGCAGCCCCGATGGTGAAGCCCATCATGGTACATAAAGGTGCCATGATGGTGCGTGCATAGAACGGGAGGCACCTGAGTGGTACTGCCTTGCAAACCAGAACGAGACGTATATATGTATGCGTATGGAGCCATCAGCCTCGCGCCTCTTGCTCTTATTGTGGTTCTTTTTCTTCTTATTTTCTCGCGCCTATAGGTGAGAGAGAGAGCGTGAGTGAAAGGTGTTGCCCGTTGCCACTAAGCGACGGCCGGTGACTTTATTCGGACGCGCGGCCGAAAGGTGCCGGCGGGATTCCGACCGGAGTCTGTTGATTGACGACTCTATTGATCGGTAATCTGCTCGCGGAACTGCGAGCCGGGCTTCTTTTTCCCCGGGGGATGACCCGAAAGCCTGCGAGAGAAAACACACGGCGAGAATGAAAATAGCACGAAGAAAAGAAAAAAAAAACAACGTTAAAGGCAACGAAGGGTGGCGCAGGAATAAATGAAGGAAGGGCGAAGAACAAAGGGCCGCTGCTTGCTCTCCAATCTCCCGTTTTCCTTCACTGATCTCAAGGCGCACAGGCTCGGGCGCTTTCGCCTTTCTTGTCTTTCCTTTCCTTTTCTTCTACTTCCTCTTTCTTTTGTTCACTTCCACTGCACTCTACGGCTCTCATGACAAGATTTTTAAGACGCACGCCCGATTGGAGCTCAGCTTTCTCGCGGGGAGCTCCACGCTCGCTGTATAATGTACATCCCACATTGCACGCACGCAGACGAACTTACCACCGCTTCCTATGTATAGACAATGTATGCAAAATTCTTTAAGCGTCTTTTCTTTTTTGTTTGTATCTGGTTCGCCAGGGAAATGCAAATCCGAGCACCTTCTGGCGCTGGTCGCAGGCAGGCGCTCCTCGTGATTTCATTGTTATCATCATAAGAGGCTAAAAGGTTAAAGTTTGAACCTGCATGCAGCGCAGCGTGTCGCGGATGGTGTGAGGTGAGAAAACGCCTGCCTCATTTCATTTACGCTCCTTGGGGAGACTCAGTATATACCGGGTGTATCGCCGATGACTTTGAGTAATGCTTTAAAAAGCATCGCAGTGAAGGTAAAGGATCTATTTGTTCGGCTGAACATTATTTGTGCCCGCGTACATCAGGAATTGTGCGATAATCTCTACCTCAAATCGAAGAATTCAGTTTTTTACTTATTACTGCAAGAAACATGCTGCGAGCCAGTCATGGATGAAGACGTGTGCGCTTAGCAGGAATCCTGAGTTTTGAGATATCCGTAGGCGAGCTTTAGGCCAGAATATGTTGGCTTCCAAATTACTGTGTTCAAAGAAAGCCGCCCCTTTGCACGGCAGTGCGCCAGAACAGTGCGGATTGCCAACGGGCTTCGAGGCAGATTTTGAAGGCTAATGTCAGGAAACTGGTGGTCGTTTCAAGATCCTTTCTGTGTGCACGTTCGAGTGCAGCATGTGCTGTAAATGGCATTATTTGAACAGATAATGAAACAATGAAAGTTACCACTTTACACAGCGGTATGTTGAACTCCTTCATTCCTTTTCGTTTTCATCTCTCCATTTTAGGTGGAAACATAGACATCATCACGCATTTGTATACCTGTTAGGAAGCAGATGCTTGTAAATAAGAAACCGAGGAAGGTATGCATTCATATCTGGACTATCATGGAGTCCAGATATGCATATTACAGTAAGGAAATAAAGTAATGAAATTACAGTATTATGAAATAAAGTAAGAGCACGTCACCAGATCCATGTAGTACAGTATGTAAAAAATAATTTATTGGGTTTTACGTGCCAAAACCACCATATGATTATGAGGCACGCCGTAGTGGGGGACTCCGGAATAAATTGGAGCAACTGGGGTTCTTTAACGTGCGTAGCACAGTGTGTAGAGCTCGTCGATTGAGTTAAGAATATCTACTACAGCCTCGTGCATCGTTTCGAAGGAATTCAAACAAAGTGAAATTGGCGAAATAATAAATTCGTTTGCTGAAATCAAGAAAGTGAGTTGGTAGGCTGCCTAAGGTAAGAAATGCTTACTTAACGGCTAATTATTGTGCACAAGTGACCTCCATGCGTTCGCCTGCTCAACAATCACGGTTCTCCGGATGCAGAATCATCAGGAAGAGCACTTGCATCAGTATTGATCTCTGTACACTGCAAGAACTGTTGTTGTTCCTTCTAGTGTTCGAACAAAACGAATTTCGGCAACTACGAATAGTAAATTCTTGAATCGAAAAGCGAACACTATTCGATCCGTATTCGAAATTTCGAACATTGTTACAGCCTTACGTATAAGTCAATGCTCTTAGCATAAATAATACGTTTAGGAAATAACAATATCGTGCAAGTAATAAAAGTAAATTACTGTTTTTATATCTTACCACTTGCGACGGATAAGCTGGGCTACTAGATATAGATAGATAATGTAGAAAAGATAAAATAGATAAGATATAAACAGATATTTTGCCATTAAAGCCTGAGAAGGTAACAGTATCATAAATTTTTAAAAACTTGCAGGACGGTTACGAGTGCGTAACGCGAATGTTTAAACGTTAGCTGTGGTGTGGGCTAGACGTTTTCGCACCCGATCTTGACAGTGAGGGAGAACATGTTAATGTGAGAAAAGCAGAGAGGTTGGCTGAAGCAGCTATGTCTTTGGCCTGCTACTCGGTGTAAGGGAAAGGGAGAAGGAGAGAGAGATAGAGCTACTTGCCATTGACGATGATAGTATACGCTGAAGTACGTACACGTGCGATATGCACGTTCTGCGAACGCGCCTCACCCGCGTCACAATGCGCATTGTGACCCGATCTGAAGGTTCTGAAGGTTCTGCTGCCTCCATGATATTTCAGTGTAAAAGTTGTTTAACAGCGTACCGGTTTAAACGAATATACATTCCTCTCTCCGGCTTTCCATGCATACAAGGAGGCGCACCCGAAAGTGGTATATGACGACGGCATGACGAATATGGGATGACGACGAGTGTATGACGACGACGACAGCATAAATAGAATCAGATGACGGAGCTGGAATTATCGTGACGCTTTGACAACAAATTCATGCCCACGATTGCACGACGAAGGCGCAATGATGACTACGACATGACAACGACGTCGTAATCCAGATGGAATAACGACAACATGTTTACGATGTTATGACGGAAAAAGGAATGACGTTGATGGAACGGTGCTTCTGCGTCTGGAACCGATGAATAATCTATAGCTTACGTCGTCTTACTGCTGCGTCCACGGCACGCAAGGCAGATCTGTTTTGGTGGGCTCAGCGTTTCTGCTTCGCAATCTCGATCGAGCTCATCGGATCGCTTAGGGGTCTGAAGGTCCTGCTTCCTCATGACATTCCTCGATACTGTGGCCGCAATCGGTTGGTTTCCGCCGCCCTTGAAGAGATGAGGGCAAGACGATCTGGCGGTGCTCACGGGAACCGAGCGTCGCGCCACCTTCGCCGAACTGTCCTCTCTCATTGGTGGAAGCGCACGCTTCACCGCATGCGCTTCAATAAATGGAAGCACCTTCTGGTGCACTAACAAGGTCTCCGCCTGCGAACGGTGCGAAACTGGGCAACGCAGCGTCGCATGCTCTCTCTCGCGCGCACGATCTCACAGCATGCAGAGGGCGCCTACAGCGCGAAAGTGAGCAGCGAGCTAAGAAAAAAATAACGGGACGGGGAAGGAAACCCGGCCATGGCGGTTTCAAATCATACGTATTATTCCCGTTTCTTTCGCGAATTCGTAGAGGGCCAGGATTAGTAACTGGGTTTGCGGAGTTATCCATTCGTCCAGCGTTGGTATTGTCCCCGCGCTGTTCGATCGACAGGATGGTTGCTGATGGATTCACTTGGCTTGGACATTTTAATAAAGCTGAAAACTGGGCTAGTTGGTTTACATTAAGCATGACGGCATAAGTATAGCGCGACGAAACGGCACGCAAGAACGAAGACGAGACACACACAAAGCGCTTTGTGTGTATCTCGCCTTTCACGAGGTTTTCACATGTTTTTCACGAGGCACCAGACGGCACCCTATCTTCTAACGTCTTCTTTACCCCCGTTTCCGTTCCCGTACCTTAAACTAAAAGTCTTCAACTGATGCCCAGTAGCATCCCGCAAGGATCTTGAGTTTAACAGATACGTAAGGTGCTATAGACACTATTGTAAAACTGCCTAATATGGGGACGTAGAAAATGAAGTAATTCAGGAAGAATAATGCACTCTGCACTGAAAGGCATTTTACTAGGCGACTAGCGCTATAGTCATTGTCGCGTACCTTTAAGCGCTGTTTACTGAGGCTTCGGCTATTGCATGCGTTACGGAAGATGACAGTAATACAAGTTTCTTTTTCTCTTAATGCGATTAGGATTCTTGTGATACTTCACTTTCCGGTATCTATACTTGTCTGTCTCTAACCTCTTTGATGCCAACTTGGGTCACGGTGTATATGTGCCGCAGTTCAATGAAAAAAAGAAGGAAGTGCGAGAGAAGAGCCCGGCCACTCCCTGTGCCTCGTCAATCTCATGAATAGACACCCCACACTTCTGCTTCTCTCCATCTACAACTCTCTCCATCATTCCATATATTCGTCACAATAATCCTCGTGACATATAAAACATATCGTCACTGTTTAGACACCCTTGATAATACACACATATTGGCGACCTGTGTTTAAGTTTTCTTCATTCAACCTCCCTGCCTTCTGTCTTTCTCTTTCCTCCTCCTCCTCTTGCTTGCGACCTTAAGCGAAACATCTTTATTTCCATTCTGCAGCCAATTCCGCTCATGCATTAACGCCAGATCTCTATACGGGTGTAAGTGCCAGTTCTACCAATAACAACACGACGAAAGGGCATCGGACCCGTGCTCAAAAAAACAACAGCCTGAGCAAGCCGCACTAACACCAGTCGGGGAAAATGTGAATTTGTGTAATTCGAGTTTCCTTTACAAGCATTCAATTTACTGTCCGACCCCTCCGTATCATTATGGTAGCTGAATCGTCAAGGTCCGTGTGCGTTGCAGGTCCCTGTGTACTTGGTCTTCTTATGAGAGTTTCAAGCAACCGATCTGCAATCTTCTTCGGCCTTGAATACAGACTCCTCTGCAGGACAGCATACATAAAGAGCAAGCTGCGGGAAGTCCTGGCGCCTAACGTATTGTGACCGTGATGTGTGTGACATGCTTTGTGTTTCCGAAATGCACGCATAAAGGCATTCGTTTCCCCCTATAACTTCTCATCACGCATTTCTCTCTAACTTGCACACGGATAAGGGCCGAAAGCGAAACAGCCCCATAACGAGCTTCGCCCTGCGAGTAAACACGCAGATCTCTGACGCCTGGAGAGAAAAGCAAAGCTCAAGACCGTGAAGCATGAAAGTAAAGACCGAGCCTTGGCCGCAGCCAAATCCACCACGCGCCTGGCCACACACGGAACGAAGAAAGGGGAGAAAATCAGGGCGTCGTTTGCACGGCGGAGAAAAAAAAAAAAAAAAAGAGCGGTGGGTGTTGGGTGGGGGGGACGAGACGGGGAAGGTATAGAGAAGGGGGAAGGCGAACGAAATCGCGGGCGCGCCTAAACAAAAACAGGCAGAGCTGAAATGGCGCCTGGCCGCCGCCAAGAGCGAAGGCGCGCAATGAAGGACGGACACGGGAGGAATCGATCCCTTTGCCGCCCCCCTCCACCCCCCCTGGCCCGCGTGGTGTTCCTTTTTCCTTTCGATCTTATTAACATTCGCGTCCGCCATTGGCCCGCTTTGAGCGGCCCTGATTGGCGTGGGCGGGGCTTCGTGCGCGGAGCGGCGGGGCCATGCGGCGGCGCGCTGTTCCCCCCTTCCGGTGGACCCCCCACCAGCGCCGCTCGACCAGCAAGCACGGCCGGAGTTTTGGAAAGAGGAAGGCGTGTGTGTGCACGCGCCGTGCCACTCGAACGCGCGTGCGGCTCGGCAGCAGCTGCGCGTGTTGGCCGCCGTGCTTGTTCCTCTTCTTCCTTACATGGCCAAGTCTCCCGAGAGGATGACGGCCGCTGCCAAGGAGGACGGCGGCTCCTGTCAGGCCACAGCCGCGCTCGAAGCCGCGGCCGGCTTCGGCAGCGCCGGCCACCGCGGCAGCATGCCCCGCGAACTGGGAGGCTCGGCCTTCCGGGTGGTCACCCCCAAGCACAGCTTCACCGGTGAGCACAGCTCTTTTGAACAACGACTACGCAGTCTCTTGGCGTGCTCCATGCGCGAGGGAAAGTTGCACGCGCGCCACTTGGCCAGAATCACTTGGAATTTCAGCACTGCCGCTGCTCGTTCGTTTATTTCGGGGGCGGGGGGGACGGTGGGGCCGTTCTCACCGCTGCCTCGAAAGCTAACTGATGAAGCTCATCATGTAGCTTCGAGACAGTGCTCCGAGCATGCCGCGCACTGCCTAAAAGACAGACGGGAAGTGTAACTTTTTGGTCACACGTGGTCTGCGCAAAAGAAATGTTGATTTCTTTCTTTTTTTAATTATGCGGTGATTGCATTAGTTTGATTGCTTCGAACGTATACCTCTAAGAATAGCGAATTCAGATTTGTATGGGTAAGCACCCGTTTTCAAAAGCGCGAATCTGACGGGAAGTATCGGTATAGTATCGGTGCTATTCCTTGGTGCCTGCGCTTGCGAGGCAACTTCACTAACAGTGTGTTAAGAATTTTCTTGCCAGACTCATTAAAGACATGTTGACGAAACAAAGTGAATAAATAAGCCCGGAGGAGATCTAGTGAAATGGAGTTTCTGAATATATATGTTTCTGTCATGGTCGCGCAAATATTACGAACAGTAAGGATTCCTCTCATTGATGTTCAGCAGGGATGCCGTACAGACATTTACGCCACTCGAAAGCGATTGACGAGTGACAGCGGCTAATCAGTTTTATTGACTCCCACGCGTTATACGTTTGTAAATTCAGCAGTGCAAAAAAAATCTATGGCCAGATTCACAAATTTTGTCGTTCGTAAGTAATGTTTGTAATTCGCCAGCCGTCTTCGCTGATAATATATCCACCGTAACAATTGCCTGGCATTTGCTCTTACGAACAATTTTAGCGTTAGAATATTTTTGTGAATGCGAGCCCCGACCGTTCGATTGAATTTGCTCCCACTTAGTGTATTTACCCTTGGCACAAGCAACACATTCTGGGGAAAAAAATTAACCTCTATTTCTTTGCATCCTTCGCACATCCGGCAAATTGAGTGTCTAAAGGGATTTCTTTTTTTTAATCTTTCAAATGAGAGCTCCGACGCACGTTATCTCAGCTGTCAGCACTATAACGCCGCCCGAGGCAGCGAGTTCAGCGGGCCGGTATTCACAGAAACAAAAAAAAATGTTATTAAGCTGGAATTATTTGTAGGAGTACATGGGCCAATAAATCTTGATCTTTGATATAGAATTTCTGAAGACCGCCAACCAATGGTAAACAGCGCACAGCGATAAAGTTTGTGTATTCGGCCTCGCAACGTGAATCGCTGATATGAAAGTATTTTAAAAATTCGGAGTGATAAAATAATGACGAGGCATCACAGTCTCGTCAGATAGTTCCAGTGTACACTGTGGCGCCGTCCGATTTAATTTGCTCCCACTTATCAACAACGGTTCACATAAGTTTGTCAGGGACCAATTTTACGACGCTGTGTGATCCCCACAGTGTTGTCCAAACGTCACTCTCGCGAAAAAATGTTTGCCCAACACTGTGTTACGTCAGTTAGAAGACAAGAAAGTCTATTTCTTGTTTGATAAGTTGACATTTTTCGTACAGGCGCACATCCAAAATGTTTGGTTCGGCACATTTCACTCCCACCTGTTTGGGTGCGCGAGCGCGTTATAGGCAGAGGTTATAAGCGTGTTCTGATACGTGTGTTCGCGTATCAGTTTCTTGCAGGTGGATGATTTCGTGATAGACAATGCCTTTTTTATTTAACAGTCGGCGAAAGAGCCGTCATGGATACGAAATCTAAATTTTTACTGCTCAAGCTGAGTTGAGCGATCTGTAGTGTTTCTGCAATTCTTTTTTAAAGTCACTACGAAATCGTCGCACTAATCGAAGAAGAATAAAAGCGGCAGTCGACGTAAGCACCATGTACCATTATCGAAGAAATGCAACAGCTCTCGAGAGCTTTTAATAAATGGGGTACAAACCAGTGTGCCTATAGTTCATAATTCTCGGAGTGAAGCGATCGGAAATTGGATAAGGAGATTCAAAAGAGAAAGCCAAACACGACTGAACTTAATTCTACCAAGCCCATACGTTGCGCGCTGCAGAACCAAATTAGAGCGTCAGATGCAGTAGACGATTTGCATGCACAGTTTTCTTATTTTTGTTTTTCAGCTTTAAGTGTTGTATATTTCTCGCCTAGGCTTTGAACGACTTTGAATGCGACTGAAATAAGTCGGTCAGGTTTGTGCAGGAAGGAAGTGGTGTTATAAGGGTTTTTATGAAAGCATATTTATAACATTATTGATGAGCTCATCGAAAAATTTCCAGTGTTACTGCAAAAGATATAAGGTCTGATAAGGTACAAGAGCTATCTCAACGTACTGTGTGTGCATTCACGCAGGACGGCAGGTGTTTCTTTCTTCCTTTCTTTCTTTCTTTCTGTCTGTCTTTTTTTTCCGTAAGTGCGAGTTTTATAGCCAATAATTTATTCACTGCAAGATGTGATTATTTGATTGACACTTATCACTATTGATTAGTGGGAAGGAAAAGAAATACATCCTTACGTTAGGCTTCTTAGAGCGGCATGGATGACGACTGCACTCTTATTTAGTGGCTAACCAAAATACGAGAGGAAGGGGGTGGATGGGTGGGGAGGCGTAGTGTAATTAACAATTTATTTATTTATTTATTTATTTATTTATTTATTTATTTATTTATTTATTTATTTATTTATTTATTTATTTATTTATTTAGCTATCTTGATAAACGACCACCTGACTAAATAGTAGTGCACAGTCGAAAAGGCACGTGTCCTCCGCTAAACGGGCCGTTCGCGCCGCGCATTGGACCACGCACGTTCGCCCCCTTGTTAACGTTTGTCTTTCTCTTCGCGTACACACGGCCGTTTTTAGTGCGGCAACAGTTCAACTTCACTAGAGCAATTAACGAACTGATATATGACGCGCGCAATGTGGACTATGGTGCACGTTGGTCTGAAAGCGATCCCATTAACATTCTGTCAAACAGAAGTAAGGCCGGTCTGCTCAACGCACTTCTGTTTACTTCTCTCGTGTTTATGCGATGGTGAGAATATCGCGCTCTCGCAGTTCTAGCTCTGGATCCTCCGTTCTGCGCTGGTACTTTCACATACGTTGACGCTTCAGGAGCAACTTCTGGAAAGATGCGGCCGGCCACCTTGAAAACGCTTCAGGCTTTATTGCTATCGTGTATATGCTTTCCCTCCGAAACAGGAAACGCTTCTTTGAAACAGGCAGATTCGTGTTTATGGGTTGCCTTGTCATTATTATTACCGTATTCTGACTTAAAACAATAACATTGAAAAAAGATTCAGTTGGAGAGGAGTGGCGAAACGCCTGCCTGCAATGAAAAAAGGTGCATTGAAAAAATGAGAGTAAGCGAAGAATAGGAGGAGCAGATCAAAAGAATAAAAAAGGAGGATGATATTAAGTGAAAAAGAGGAGAAGAAGTGGAAGAAAAAAAAAAAAAGAGGTGGGAAATGCTTTGTGGGAAAGCAGGCATTTCAATCTACAGTATGTACACTTCCGTTAAAACGAACTCGAAGGGACCATGAAAATCTGGGCAGTCCGCTCACCATCATTATGAGCCTGCAGAGGCAGCTAGAACACCTTATGATTTACTGTTTCCTTTGTGTCAGCACTGCATGCTTCCACGCAGACCAGCGGTTATGTGTTCTACGCATTGCATAACCGGCCCAACTTCACCTCGTCATCTTAACCTCTACTATAATATCGTACATATTTGATCTGAGGTTCGTACAGCCGTCTTCAAGCTGTCTATTAGCGTTACGCGTAGAACATTTTGGTTCACATGGTTAATTCTTAGCTTCTTCATAGGTTTCTTCGTCATTGTCGAAATTCTGCCCCGTAGATTAGTACTGACAAGATAGACTGATTATATGTATATACTCTTCCATCAGCGGTATCGGCAATCTGGGCATTCATTCTGTTGGCCTCACCCATGTTCCATAACCTCCATAATATTGAGCATCAGTTTTCTTTCTGACAAATAACCTTGAAACCTACATGTAGGCTTTGCTGGTTTAGGTTGTCAACGATTTGTCGTAAGTCATTTGCACTGGTGCTGAACCTGACAATGTTATCGGCAAACTGGAAACTCACGCTGTACGCCATTATTATTTATCGGGCTTTGCTTCGAGCTTACACTATAATGCTGCAGCCCTTGTTGAAGTTACTTCCCCAAATAAATATCATTCGCAGCAGATGTGGCAAATCTTGACGCCAGAAGTCTCCCAAGTGAGCGTAAATATCGCGTCAGATTTAGGCTTGTATAAAGGCTTAAATCCCAAGAGGTGAATATCTTTCATGTGCTTATGACGGCCAGCTTACTTGTAAATGTTTTTGCCGCTATTTCTTTTGTTTTTAACTTTTCTTACGGTTATGACACGTACTACATGCGCAATTTGGCGTACGGTGCGATGCTGACAATTTTGAAGCTGGCTTCTCCGCTACATCACAGTAAGTGCGGAGAAGCCCACTTCTGTAATCCCTATCATTAGTGATTATATCACCGCTACATCCAGTACTTCGGAAAACAACACAATGCTTCGCAACGCAGAAGTGTGAAGAGCGCCGAGTGCTGAACGCTCATAAGCATTACCGCTCCATTAGCATGGTAAGAAGCGGGGTTGACGAAAGGGCGTATCAGGACATCAGAGGCAAAGTGAAGACTTGTAAGGCATCGCGGGGTCTAGTGTGAAGTGTGCCGGGAGTATTAGGGCAAACCCACAATCCACCCCCCTTCCCCATAAAAAAAAGACGTGTCAATTGTAGCCGGGGAGAGAAATGTGCGGGACGCTTCGGAAGTGGGCGCTCCGATGGTGCGTAGGACAGGCTCGGCATAGGACCGGATCGGCGTTGGACAGGATACGTTACAGGCGTAGGTAACAATACAATGTAGAAATAGAGATTTCAAGGCAGACATAAAAGACTAAGGAGACATAGACAACATTCTAGACTGAAATATATATATATATATATATATATATATATATATATATATATATATATATATATATATATAGATATATATATATACATTACTTGATTAGCTCAAGCAGACTAGGTGACTATTTGTCGCCACCCCGTTTCGAAGGGGATGTCCATAAAGCAGCATCGTCGAACTTTCTTAAGAGTGTTCACTGTCGCCTATCCAATAATCGTCATTGTAGAGTGAGGAAGGTGTGCATATTTATTTGCACAGTCGGTATGAACATAGTTTCCTTAAAATTAAGCATCAACATCGGGGACTGCTGACTGCTCTTCACAGTATCCGTTTGTTCGCGCCTTTGAGGAAGTAAATCACGCTTCAGTGACATGGTTGCGCTGCGCCTACAGTTATCGTTCGTTTTTTTTTTAATCTAGACAGTTCCGTAGATTTCTCGGTGCCGAAAAGCACGCCTTTGTATTGCGGCGGCCTGCGGCTGCCTGAGGCTTATATGCAATAAAATAGCGGGCACGTTTGTGTTTACCGTGCCTGAAAGATGAGATAAGGGGACGCCGAGAGCGTAGCCGAGGCATGTACCTTGTGTACCTTGTTCAGACTACGTTGGTACTGATAAGTTTGCGCCACTGCCAGCATTATTGGCCGCGGCTCTCGCTGCACGAGATATATAACGTACATCATAGAAAGCCGCACGCGCTCCTTGACAGCACTGAAGCGGTGGAGGGGCAGTCTGCTTTGGGACTTTAATCAGTGCCCTCGGCCATTGCACTCGAGTGCGTAAGCGCTGCTCAATGCTTCAGCGGCGTCTGTTCTGGTGCTCTGTGTTGTAACAACGGCTCGCGTGCCCGAACCAGTGTCATATGTGGGATGCAACTTTCAGCTACTTACACCGTCCGTCGCATCTCCTGCGGATTTTCGGGCATGGGTGGCGCTTGTTGTCTGTGATTCCCTGCAAGGAACCAACAGGATTCGAAAGCCGAAACAATTTAACGCGCAAGAACAGCTTGACACTTGGTTGTTTCTTAGTTGCCTTCTCGTTCGCCGTCACGACTGGATCCCACTGGTTCTCACGACTCGATTTGCGTTGTTGTTTTTTTTTTGTTATTTATAATGCGAAGCATTATTGGGTTCGTTGCTTGAGTTTCTTCGTATACGGTGATCCGGGCAGTATGGTTTAATTCAGCCGACTAGGTAGTGCCATTACGCGCAACTGTGATACTATTTCTCCGCAGGGGGACAACAAATCAGCCATCGTGCCATCACCATCATACAATATCGTCGTCACCGTCGTCGTCGTGTTGCTGCTGTCACCACACTCACAATTTTTCGCCATACACAAGCCATGCTCGATAACCAGCTATCTGCAAAATGGCTCGCATAGCATTGATTCGATCTACAACACTTTGTTTTTTTCGGTGTAACCGATTGTCTCGTGAATGGGAGCTCCACAGCGGAGATACGCAAGAACTTCGTCGTACGTACGGTTCATGAAACCGGATGCAGGCAAATTGTAGTATAGAAATAATTCACAGAGAAGACGACTGATAGCGACAAATTGTTCTTCTCAGCAAAAGTACTGGCCCCATTATGTATTGGCATTGTTTCCGTTCGCTTACGCTGATGGAGATTGATCAGAGAACGATCGTGGAGCAAAAGTAATGAATGATTAAACAGAAGTGACGTGCACGGTATACAGAGCTTATGTTTGTAGTCAACGGAAATTTGCAAGTCAATGTTCGGATAAGTTCGCTGTCTGCCACGATCGTATCGCACCTACATGAAGTATCGACATGGATTGCTTTTCTTAGAACTCTTAACCCCCCGAGGTTTCGATTGACTCCTATAAGTCATTTAGAGCAACGTAGCTTTACCAGAGGCACGTCCAAGATTCACCAGGCACCTTAATAAATGATATACAAGCGGCGAATAAAAAACGAAAAAAAAAAAATACGACACTGACCTTCAATAGACAACCGTTACAAAAAAACTTTCGCATCGCTGTACCATGCACTGATCGACATTATTTTGCTTTGGGCCGAGAAAACACTTGCACCACTCAAATGGAAGTATAAAAATGTGAGAGAAACAGTTTCCTGTGGCTTTTTTAAAGCTTCACAGTTGGGGACCTGCACAATGATGGCGACAAAAAGGACAATAATTCTAAAAAAAAAAAGCTTTAGGAACAGTTCTGCGTGCTGATTTCGCGCACTTTTAAAATGAAGTTTGCGTTGTGGAAACAGAGGCGAACATTAGCACAGCCTACCCTTCGGAAGACTCATTATGCGTTATTTTTTCGTGTCAAATTATATTTGGAATCAGAATAAAATGCAATTAAAGCCAGAAGACGCCATCGTTTAGGAGAGGTTGCTTCATCAAATGTAGGTCCCATTTTAACGCATTTTTAAATATAGCCCCTGCCCAGCCGGAAGCCATATACGACAGTTTGCTGCGATACCTGTTGAGGAACCTAATCCACACTCAAATAGAGACGTATGATGAGTTATACTGGCTTTCCTGTACCTCAGTTGTTGTGTACCTAAGTGGCAGCCGAGACAGGTGAGCTTGTGCCGTTCCGAGCAGTGACTCGGAAAGGCACAAGCGTATTACGGCTGTTTTAGAAAATACAGAAATAAGACCGGACCTAAATAATATTGCTTTCAATATCATTTCGGTATAAGCTACAGAGGATGGGGAGGAATTTTTTGGTAGCGATGCCACGGCACGAAAGTAAAACTATATAGGTGCAATATGATTATGATGATTTGATTTCAATTGTCCTATAGGAGTAGGCAGGCGTTGTGCCCCTCTCGGTGGCAGTTGTCAGCTTGCTCCCTCCTTAATCCCTTTGTGTCCTTGTGTGTATATGTGTATAAATCAAATAATAATAATAATAATAATTTCGCCTTTCGCCAGTGGTCTTTACTACGCTTCGGCTACATTATCACCAGGATCAGTCGGTCGTAACCAGTGGACAACAAGAAAGGAATGGAATCGAGCGAGAGGAATCGCTACATTATGCCGGCATAGCTTTGCAACAATAAATGACGGCTTTTGAGCTCCAGAAGTCGTGATCTGTGAGGGTCGCCATAGTGAGGTACTGTGGTTCAATGTGGGCCACCAAGGTTTGTTAAACACCTAAATATAAGTACACGTGAGCTTTTTTTTTTTTTGCATTTCACTCCCGTCGTAGCACCATCGACATATGGTCCGAATTCGTGCCTGTGACTGCGTGCTTAGCAGCAGAACATAATTACTGCCCGGAAACGTATACCCTCTCGTTCAAGAGTGACAGGCACCACATGTTTTGACCAACCCCCTCCCCCCAACCCACCATTGTTCTTTTTTTTTTTTCGAGTGCCGTAGAGAAAAAGAAGGTGGTGTTGCCCTTTTTCTATTCAGCAAGGCCGCTACTCTACAAGCAACACCGAAAAAGATGGCGGACGATTATAGGCGTACTTGAGGAAGTAAAAGGGTGTTCTCTTATTTTATATTTTTTAAAGAAGGAAGAAGACGACATGCTAGTTTAAACAGGCACAATTCTCGTTGGCAGCCTTACACGATGAAACAATGAAAGAAGACACGCATGAACTATATTAGGGCCTCCTATATTAGAAGGTCCTAATTGCAGTTTTGACTTTTGGGCCTCCTTCTGTATATACACTATGAACAATGTAATGCAAACATGAAATAAACAACTTGATTGATTGATTGATTGAAGGAGACGGTACGGTGTTGTACATTACTGTATGATAGGTGAGGGCGCGCATCATTCAGTGAAGAACGATAACCTAAACCGAGTCACCTAACCTAATCGGATCGTCACTGAAACGTTCATGACTACTGCGAAAACGTAACCTTCCCTAGAAATGCAGTTCCCATTTGTTAGCTTACTTCCCCCCCCCCTTTTTTTTTTCTCCTGTTCACAAAATTTCCTCGGAGCACTTGACGCTTAATCGATACTCCGAAAAAGAGACATTTTCAATTACAAGGACGGGAACGTCGGTATAAGGGGTATACTTGAACTTCGAGGAACGCCTCAAACCAAAACGCTATGTGGTACCTCAAGGAAAGCCCCCTCGTACAAGCGGGTGATGCAGCTAAAAAAAAATTAAGACAACAAAACAACGCCGCCAAATGAGAACCAACCCATACGTTCTTCGCAGACAATAATAATGCTGCCTGACAGGATAGCGCGTACGCACATAGCATGCAGCCTACAATCCCGCTTCACTTGGCTTCGTGTACGTAACTGCGGTGGGGTCTCTTCGATCGGCCTCTGGCTCTTTCGCCCCGAGTTGTTTATGGGCTGCCAAAGGACAACGTTGTGGCCATATACCTCCGTTCATTCTCGCGTTCTTGCTCTTGCTTTTCTTTTTTTTACCGCGTGAGTGCCTCTCAAGCCTCTGAATTGAGTGATTACAAATCGACGCCACGCGGACAACAGCAGCGACGCAGAGGCGGGGATGACTCTGGCTGCACCGTCGATCCGTGGAGTATAGGGGTGAAAGCGGGGCCGCAGGGGGCGAGGAGTTCCTCTCGGCGCCGCGCTATGCTCCACGCTCTATGCGCGGTGCTCGCACGGGTGCGCGGCACCGTCGTGGCGAGATTGGTTCGTTCGCGTCGTCCATTCGATCTGAATGCTGGCGTGCGCGGCGCAGCAGTTCCGACCCCGGCCATTCGTCGGCGGCGGCGGCCGCCGCGAGAAAAAGGTTTCGACAGGGCCTTTTACACGCCGAACGACTGCATAGGCGCGTGCGCGATGCCTGTCCTTGCTCCCTGCGGCGTTCGATGTAATTGCCGGGTAATAGCGCTCTTCAACCTCGCCACCTTTCCTCCCCATAAAGAAGCGGCTTTCCCCGCCGGTCGCCCTCTCCCCCCCCCCCCCCCTCCTCCGCTCGTTCTGCAGCAGTCGCACTGTTCTATATAATAAAGTGATCTCGAAGCGACCGACGAATTTGAGACGTGCCTCCAAGAGTTCGCCAGTTTGCATCGATTCGCACGCGTTCTCCCCCATTACGCTGGTGTGTGTGCGCGCGTGTGTGAGGCGAGATGAACTTGTCGTTCGCTTTATGTCGGTCATTAAGTCGGGGCCAAAATGCGCGTCAGCACTCTTGCTTTTTTTTTCGTTTTTTTTTTTCTTCTTCGTGAGGTTTCGAAGTAGACCTCAGAATTTACTCGGTTTACTCGATCAGCGTGCTCAGTGGAGACGGTTCGATGTTCTTGCGCACCCGGTCCTTTGTTAACGTTCTGTTTCTGAAATGAGACTGCTGCCTGAGAGAGAGAGAGAGAGAGAGAGTGAAGGAAGGAAATTTGAGGAAGGTTCGCCACAGACGAGCCCACTTGGCTATACACTTGGAAAAATGGAGGAGGGGACACGAAAAAATAAAACGAATGAAAGACAGAGATTCACTACGCGTCAAGGAATGTTCATGCATGTCAAGGACTGTTCGCTAACATATTAGAAAGCATTCGTGGAGTGCACATATCTTCAAGAAGCGTAGTAGCGCGTTTTGAAGACACCTTCACTCCACGTCTGTCTTATAGCTGCACTCCAGCTATGAGGCATTCGTGGAGGTGCTCTCCGACTGCCTTACACTGCAGCTGCACTCCAAGAATACGTTATACGTGATCTAGTTCCTTAGTTTTTGTCGTAACGCTTTTTCTGTCGTCTAAGCGACCGAGCCTGGCCCTGAGGGGCGCTCGTTCGGCTATAATGAAAATTAAGGACAATGGCAGAAAAGTAGTTTATTCTTTTGTCTCATTCGTAGGAGTTGCATGCAAATCGAACCATGCTGTAAGCTCTTCTGAGATGGAAAGAGTAGGAGATTTGTTGCTTGACCAGAAGTCCTGACCTCGATGTCACACACAGTCTTATTAGGCACCGTGAGCGCACGATGAAGAAACTATCTGGTAGCATAACGTTAGGCACCTGTGCCTGTTGAATAAACGCGAGTTACCTAGTTTAAGAAAGCCTCCAAACGGGGCAAAACAAGGGATCAAAAAGGTGAGACGATCGTCACACTGACAACTGAATTTTCCAGTCCAACGTTCGTCTCACCTGTTGGTGACCTTTGGCGAGCGTGGAGTGAAAGTCATTCAGCGGCCTTTGCACCTACTCTTGTTCTTTGCGTCCCAAACAGCTGTCCTATTGGGAGGGTTCAAAGCTGGTCTCCTGCGTCACGGACCTAACTTGATTCTCGGGTAGTGACTTCAATCAAATTACTTTTGTTGCCTGCATGCGACTGGTATTTGCCACAGCTTATGCCATTCGCAGATTTCGAGCGAGGAGACAACTTATAACTGCCAGCACTGTTGAATATAAAATGGTCATGGTTACTAAAGGCAAGGGACATGTTTAACACGTGTTAAGGCGCATATAATGATGCAAAGCTGCGTCTTCTCCGTTCTTATTTGTCGCTGTTTTCTCTATTGATTTGCCACCTTGTTTTAACGAGGATCAGTACGTTTTCTGTCGACCAGCACACACCAAACTAATACGCTGTACATAGCATACCTAAAATTACTCTGTAAAGAACACTTCAGCCAAAGTTATGGTGGAATGGTCTTGTATGCTCTCCCAGGTTTACTAATATCCGAGCTCCAGGCACTTGGAGCACTAAGTTATGCATCGTGCTTTCCCCCGAGCTGAAGCTTTCTCGGCTACATCTTACCGGCGTGAGTCTACGGGTGAGACGAGATCCAGTACCATGGCGTTACGCCATAGCAGTGCTTTTCACTTCTGCTAAGGATTGAGGCCCCGCTCTACTATTAGCACAGCGATTCCGCACCAGGCGCCATGGCTGCATTATCGCCATGGCTCCTGCGGCAATCAAAAACGGCCGCACTGAGGCCACCGGGAATCCGAGTGTCTTCTCAAATGTGTATGCTTCTTGCGATGCATCAAGCAATAATATTTGGTGGATATAATAATAAAACTGATTCATACCGGTTTAGAGGATTTCATGAATAACTTCAAGAAGTGCTAACGAAGAAGCTCAGTCTCTAAAAGAGGAAAAAAAGAAAATGCAAATTCGCGTCACTTCAGACAAAAAAAAGACAAAATGCGTAGACTATGCGCAAAATGCGTTGAACGTTTCTGCATGGATTTTCAGGACTAAGTATGCTTCGTATCTATAGTGTGACTGAGTTTCCTGAGTATTTTGAAACTAGTTCCAGCTGTATCGCTTTTGCTGAGGCGGCCATTGAGAGACACGTTCTCCACAACCTCATTACAGGCGCACGTCGCCTGCTGGCGGCGAGAATGATTGATCGGCATGTTTACCGACGCGTTGGCTTGAATATTAAAAAAAATGCTCGTTTCGCATCTTTCAACTGGAGAAAAGTATTTCAATGAGGCTCAAATCTCTGTTTATTGTATAAATGCTTGCCGAATACAGCTATTTTTGCATGTTTGGCGAAGCCAAAACATCTACGGAATGTTGCCATATTTTGGCGTGGTTCGTTAAGGCAAGAACGTAATTTAGAAAGAAGCGGACACCCGACCTCCAAAGCTTTAGTAGAGGCTTCGGTCCTCTCTCTCACGCGTCTACTGTAACACGGAGGCGCAATATGCCTGTTCCATATCGGACCCAGTGGAGTCTTAATCGCAGTGGTAGACAAAGTAGACTAAGTTTTGCTTTACGCCCTCTTCTGGCTACCCTCCGCACGTTTTTCCCACGTTTGCATGTATCTTTTGACATGTTGCGACAACTCCACTTCTGCCTTCAAGCCGTTAAATATCATGCGTTCTTACATGAGCAGGTCTGCTTGCTTTAAAGGCCTACGAGGTGACTATGTATATATACTAAGAAGGTATTATATATGCTCTAATTTATTGTTTATTATGTGGAACATATATGGACTCACTGAGAACCTTGTGTCAAAATGCCCTTCCATATAAGCCGGTTTGCTGAGATTTAGATCGTCCGCAGCGCGACAAAATTAGCAGTGGTGATAGACCATGTTTTATTTTTCTTTGCGTCGTGACGACCGTGAAACTCCGGATGACGAGGCGGCCTGACGACGGCACTTAATGGCATTGCCGGCCGTCGTCAGCGTAACGGAGTGGGCGGAAGGACGGACAAAGCTAGCCCTGTTTCGCGCTCTTAACTGCTGTAACAGAAAAGCAAAGCAGCCTTAGCTTCGCCGCTGTATGCCACCGTGAAAAAGAGTAATTGCTCCAGATGGGGATTCGTGTATTTCCTCAAGTGCAGCAACTTATCTTAATATCATAGCATTTTAGGTGATCTTCACCTAATTTGGAGGTACCTAACAACAAATATGGGCCGATCCTGAAGGTAGTGCTGTCTAACACAGCGCCTCAAAGCGCTAGCTGTCACGAGACCATGTTCCTTTCTTATCAACAACCGCTCATGAGCAGGTGATCCTGGTAGTCATACTAGAGGGAAGCTCCCCACGAACAACTGATGAAGCGCAAAAAAAAAAAAAAAATTGGACAGCATCATTAGATTATCCTGGACGAGGGGCCGAATTCACGTTGCTTTACCTTAGTAAGTGTTGCTTGCCATTGAATGCCCACCTTCGCGATTAATATACCCGACATAACGTATAAATGTCATGTGCAGTTTCGAACAATTCTAGCGTAACATTTTTTTACAGCAGAAGCAGTTTCCTCGAGGTCACCCGCAGACATCCGACGTCGCCCGACGTGGCTCACTTAACATATAACAGCGCACAAATAAAGTGTCGGCGTATACGTAACATGTACTATCATTACAGATGCACTGGTCACCGCGGATTGGTTCTCTACGGAATTACGCAGCGAAACAACAAACGCTACCTAAATATCATCACTGCAACACGTACACGTCGCCAGGCGTATATTTATTTGCTCTAATGAACGGAATTCCTTACTAACTTGAATTGATTTCTTAGTAACTTTCTCACGCATTCTAAAGCAAATGTTTTTCTTTGGCTCTGCCACCCCGTTCACGCTCTCGGTCTTTCTCCGCTAAGGGCACGCGCCCTCGCACAACCGAGTTGCGGGGCCGTAAACAAGTGCTTTCGCGCGAGAACATTTTCGAGTCTCAAGTTTTAGTTGCTGTGATCGGTGGCATCACTGTGTCGTGTTTCTCAGCCGCTGGGGCTGACGGTTTTGGCGCACGCGTTTGTCGAAGTCCGCTGCGCCTCTCTTGTTGAGATGCGCCGAAAAGTATACTCTTCGTCCATCGGTAATACTCATTTTAGTGGGATATACTTGCAATCTCATTTGTCGCTACTTTCACTGTTTCTATGGAACACTGTGGCCGCAGCCTGTGCGGTATACCCTGGTTTGGTTCAGAAATCGAAAAAGCCTAATTTTTTGAGAATAAGGTCCTCTTGCGGAAAGCATGGTTGGTATCGAAGGTTTGCACTGACGTCATCGTGGCCGCCCCCTTGTGGTACTAGCACGTCGAGCAGCTGCGTAAAAAACAAGAAACGTGACAGCACGACACGATGGCAGGTGCGTCTTCCGCAGACAAACCGATGACAACGATAATCCGCTGAAAAACGGTCGTCATCGAAAAGCAAAACCATGTAAGCGTGACAATAACTCTCTCCGATTTAACTGCACTTACTGCACTGTAGCTCCGTTATATACGGTACCGTGCGAGTGCAGCAGGGTGCCAGTTCGGAAAGTACAAGTGCAGTGCCTGCACGAGCGCTGCATGTTAATTTAGAAAATGAATAGCAGCAAAATGCAAGCTTTTCTGTCCGCGAGGCGCATTTCGCTCGTTTCGCGCATTGCGTCGTAGCGTCTTCCCTTGCGACTCACCAAAGCGTGCTGCGGGGTACGTCGTAGCGTCGATCTGTCGTCGCCACATCGTCCATGCAGGCGCTTTTTGAGTCGGTGCTGCCCCCTCGCGTCTCGAGGAACGTTTTCCTTTCAAGTATGCTGCGCTCAAAGTTTGGCTCCTGTGTGGACGTGCTTCTGCAATCAGGCAGAATATCTCATAAACTTAGTGCTGGCCTGTCGAGAACCTTTTCAACAAAACTGCATGCAGCGAAAGCACAGCGTATTTTCTTTTCGTTGTCGCAATAATCGCTATCGTGGTTGTACGTCGCGAGAACTGAATGGGTGGGCGTGGATGCTGTTTTTTTTTTCGCCAGAAAACGCATGCGATCGAAAACAATTTGACGCCTCACGTGACTTTACTAAGCTGCCCTCACAACCATTCAGGTATCGAACGTGCACCTCACATTCTTATGCCAGCTATGGAACTGTTGTAACCAAAGCGAGAGATACTTACGTCCGTGCACCATTGTTCGAGTAGCTGCTGCGCCATATCGTCTGCTACGTAGAGCTGGCACGATGCCTACACTTAAAAAAGTAGCGAGTGTAGACGAACCGTGAACTCGTGCAGAACTTCCCTTGCGCGAAGTCAAATCGAAGCTGCGCCGCGCAGGCGGAGCGCTGCACTGTAAAATCGAGGGGAAAAGTACTGTACTCCCTGAACTGTAGTGCAGAAAGTGGGCCCAAATCGAAGAGACCAAATATGATGCACTGACGAGATCGTGACTACCATGCACGGTGACAACCTGCGCCAGCGACGCCACTTGAAAATTATCTTTAGGTTTTCTTACTCGGTGTATCATACACAGATATGTGAACGCTATACCCGTATACACATACGTGAACCTTTCTTTGCAACATACGCGGCGTTGAGGCAATATAAGTACGTCTCAAGAGCTCCATCCGAAAGTCTAAGCACAATGGCAGCCTATATGGAGTCCTGCAGCAGCGGAGGCGGCTAGCTCGCTCGCTCCGAAACGAATGGGCAGAGATTAGCGGGCGCGTCGGGGCCAGTGCACGTAGGCGCCCCTTAGTTTCGGGCGATGGGCATGCGAAGCGCGTCTCCGAATCCCGGCGTTTGGGCTCTCGCGCGCGCCCGGTGAGTGGCAGCCTGTCGCAGGGTTGGCGCCGCCGACATCCAGGCCGTAACCCGATTAGGGGCGGCCGAGACGAGCGCCGGCGTTGTGCGACCCTGCGCTTTAATGGCCGTCTTGGATGGCGCTCGCTCGCTTGGCCCAGCTCGGCGGATTGCTCCACGCCGATCAGGCTTCTCGCAGCGCCCTGGTTCTCCCTCCCACTTTGCCGCTCTCTTTTGTCAGACAAGCTATTCGTACACAATCCATGCTTCGCGAAGCACGCAGCCGTCAGGTGCAGCGACCTTGGTCAGCAAATAGGCCCCACTCTGTGATCTCTGCCTCTTCTCAATGGAAGTCTAGTGGCTTTCCTGACTTTCTTATCTTCCCTATGGGTTTGCATTATTTAGTTGACCCTTTTTACCTTTCCCTCTGTCTCCTTGCTCCTTCCCTTTTTCTCCCTTATTTTTCTATCCTTAACCATCTTCTTAACCCGGCAAAGGATAGCAAACCGCATTCCAGTCCAATTTGTTATCCTTCCCGGAGTTTGAAGGTGGATATATATATATATATATATATATATATATATATATATATATATATATGTGTGTGTGTGTGTGTGTGTGTGTGTGTGTGTGTGTGTGTGTGTGTGTGTGTGTGTGTGTGTGTGTGTGTGTGTGTGTGTGTGTGTGTGTGTGCGTGCGTGCGTGCGTGCGTGCGTGCGGGTTGAAGGCGACCACGCAATGAGAAGCGGCACTTCCGAAGGCACAGTTTTGAGATAATAAGCTTCATATTCTAATAATCAACGGTGTTTTCATAGTCTCTTCTGCTGCTTGTTTTTCGATAATTTTCTTTTCTTTTTCATAAAAATAGTTTCTGTCTTGTTATTTCTTTTCGGATGATAGTGCTAATTACCTGTTTTAAGACCCCGGTCGACATCACACAGCTTTTCGTTCGTGAGTGCTGAGTGTCACTGGCCAGTCGCATTCACAGATTTATGTCCGTAGTCGTCGTTGTCGTTGGCTCCTTACGAACAGTTTTAGCTAAAGTCCTTTTTTGCGAATACGGGCCCCGGCCAATGCTCAAGAAATGTCTACCTCAATTTCTAAGACTAATGCCAATTTCAAGATATCCGACACCAAAATCACTGACTAGATATTTAAGCCTTTTACATAGCTTGTAACATTTTGCCGCTAACTGGCCCTTCGCGCTTAAATATTATATAGTCGACTAATTCTGCTTTATGCGGCTGCTTCGCGTGAACTCTAAGCATGGTTCCGCTAACAGTTACAGGATAATAGACGTGAATTCATGGTGATAAACATTCACCTCAAGACAGTTCTAAAATTGCCCGTCTATCTTCGGTAGAACCATTCTTAGAAAATATCCCTCTATCACTGGTAAGCGTAAGCGCCTGCCAACCAGCTGCGGATTTTTACGATGGTGAACAGAGCACCCAGTTTCTGCTTGGGTTTCGCTGAGGCCCAAGCCGCTTGCGTGCGCAAACTGTTCGCGTACCGTGGTCTGAAGCTTGCTCCGCTGAACACGAGAGCGCTGAAAGTACATGGATATAACAGCGATCAACAGCTGTCGAACAGCGGATGTCGCTGGAGCCAACGTTTCCAAAGTTCGACTATAGTGGACTTGCCTTCGCCAGAGCAACATTTACCGTCAGGACAACACGCCCCCCCTCTGCATTGTGTACACATCGGGGATCACTTCACAAGGTGCAGAACATTTGAGGAGCTGCCACAATTTCGAGGAGACGTTTCATCCGACGGAGGCGGAACAGCAGTTGTAATTAATAAAAATGGCAGCCACAATGTTTAGTGCCTTCGGCGACTCGAAAAAAACCACACAGCTTTATACACTTCCGCCTCAGTGTAAACACCCTATATTAAGGCGTCAGTTGCAAGCATAAGGTCGCGCGCATGGTACTTTTAAACGCGAACCATATCCAAACTGAGTGCGCACCCTTGCGCTTGCGCAATGAGAAGTACGCATATACTTTAGAGCGTGGTATGTTTCAAGACGCCCGATAATCACCCGCCGCATTTCGACGCTCACAGATTATCTACCGCACACGTTACAGTACGCAATATATGTGGGCTGGTAGTCACGAGCACGAAGAGCCAGAGAGAGGCAAAAGAACAGGGCCTCGCTTCTGCAGGCTTTCATGCACCGACGTACTCAGAATTGCGCCCGGCCCCGCGAGCTTTTCGCCGCAAAAAAGAAACACGCTGGAACAGAAAGAAAGCAGAAGCAAGCTAAAGAAAAAAAGCCCACAGCAGCACCTCGAGCGATCGCCGCCGCAGGAGCTACAGCAGCAGGCCAGCCAGGCAGCGCAATCGGACCTAAGCGTCCGCGCGCACCGCCCGTGTTACCAATCTGCTGCGAGTAATAAGCTTGTTAACGCCCTGCTTCCCGGAAGCCGCCGCCACCGCGGACGGGCGAGCAGCGAGAGGGCTGGACCAGGAGAGCGGCCGAATTTAATCCTGCGCCGCTCGTGCTTGCTCGGCCACCGGAACCACTGCAAGCCAGGAACTGCACACAGCCATCGCCGCCCGCTCATCGGTCGCCGTTGCCTGCCGCCGCCGCCGCCGGGTAGTGCGAGCGCACAAACATACACACTATACGAGTGGTATAGAGGGATAGCTCAGACGCCTGCCAGTAGCTTCACTCCCCCCCCCCCCCCCTCTCATCTTGCACACCCTCCGCGGTCTCTCTTTTCTTCGGCTCTCCTCATAGACCGCAATTAATTTGTGGCCTGGGGGGGAATCCCCGAGCTCAAAGACAAATCATTCCCCTCTCTTCTTAAGCCCTCGGCGGCGGCGAGGTGAGAACAACGGAACCGGAGGATTTTCGCCGTTCGCGAGAGGCGCCAGGCGAGACGGGAAGGAAAACCCGCGGGTGAAAGAAAAAAAAAAAAAAAAAGATAAAGGAGAGCAAACTCGGTTCGGGCGTCACGGCACAGCCGCTATCTCGCCACGCGTGCCTGTCTTCTCTCTCTCTCTCTCAATCCAGCCTTGCGCGCTAGGTGCTTTGTTTTCCTTCGCCTCCTTGTGTTTGCCACCCGTCTTCGGGTTCGCTTCTCCGCACAACCTTTCTTTTCTATTTTTTTGGTCGTATTTCGCCCTGAAGTTTCATTGTTCTTCGTGGTTTCCTGCAAAAGCCTGCAACATACAGAGAAGGCGCGTAGAGAGTGCTTTGTTGCGCTTGCCTGCGTCTATCCGTCTTAAGCGTACTTGCTTTTCTTCTTTCTTTCTTTTTTTCTTTTCCCGCCCCTTCGATTCATCGGCTCCCAGCTTGCGGTTGCAGCTCCGGCTTGCCAGGGCGCATTTCGACGCATGCTTTGCGGCTCTCCTTTCATTACGGGTACGCCAGCGTGTCTTCATTCTTGGCAAACCGACGTGTCTTTATTTTTCTTCCTCCGTTTTTTTTTTTCTTCTTTTTTCGTTTCACCCCTATCCTATGTACACCGCTTCAACTGCGGAAGTGGTAGCATTCTAAGGTATACAGTGGATGAAACAAAAAAATGAGAAAAAGAATTACAAGATATATCGCGGTGCGCTTTTCCAAAGTCAGCCGCCACCCAGTGGCGTGAAGATTTTCAAGCCTGACCACATATCTGTGCTCCATAATCTCTGCTCCTCTCGGAAAGTCGTCTGCACTTTATTACAGTTTTCCCCCTCGTGTGGCTGCAGCGTTATCGGGTTTTCAGGTCCCAGCGCTCTTGTTGTATTGTTGTGATGTAGTATGGAAGGCAGGATTTGAAATGAAGGTGCGCTTTTTTTCTTTTCTCGTTATTCTATCCGCCCTGCTGTCTTGCATCTGAATGTAAAACTAAGAAGGGCCTCGCTTCCGTTCTGCTGTCATGAGGACTCCAGACGCTGCTTTACGGAATTCTTCAACGTGAATCCGCAACTTGTATGTAAGTTTTCAGTCTAGGGATATCAGGCGAATATTTTACGTGTCAGTAGAGAATGACTGCTTTCCCTTCGTATATATGGAAAAAGACAGAGCCTACGGCTGCAGTGTTCGAACTTAGGGGCCTGTGATGTATGAAGTGCGCGCATGGAACAAGATTGCGATCCTCAAATAAGTGGCACAAAGCCGACGTGTAACAGCCTTGTTTCAAGTTACGGCGTGGGCGGACTCGCGACAGGTGTGAGCTGCAGTAGCAGAGAAGTACAATACGACGCCCCCCCCCCCCCCTTCCCTTCCCCTCCCACCCACCTCCCCCCTTTCCGCCGTCTTTGTTTCTCGGCCCAGCTCCAGAGCCACGGAAGTATGCCGCAAATGAGGGATCGTCTCCTGTCGGGATAAAATCTGCTGTCGGATTACGCCCGTGGCTCGCTTTTCAGTCGGGTTCTTGTAGAAAAGAAGACAGAGAGAGGGCGAAAACAAAAACAAAAAAACTTAAGCGTCTGATTGGCCTCGTCACGGAGGTATCATTCACAATACCCATATTCCGTTCTAGAAGTGTCTTTATTGTCTATCATTTGCAAGGAGAAACTTTGCTCAACTTTTTATGT
This sequence comes from Dermacentor silvarum, assembly GCF_013339745.2. Lineage (NCBI taxonomy): Eukaryota > Metazoa > Arthropoda > Arachnida > Ixodida > Ixodidae > Dermacentor > Dermacentor silvarum. The sequence continues at coordinate 304,043,883 of NC_051154.1, forward strand.
CGAATAATATATGGGGCACTGCATCTGCCCCGTATATGAGTCGCACTAGTCCTAATCAAAGTTTGTTCCATTGAGAATGTGTGTTTCCGGCATCGGAGCGTTCACTAAAATATATTCTTTTCGGCTTGACCCGATTGCATAGGAATTAAAATTTTCACATGGTTCAGCTTCTAATCAAAAGCTGCGCGCGCCACGGTCACAGAGTCACAGGCTGTAGATATAGATACTGCTGTGTTCATATTGTTCCTTCAGGCGTGTACTTCAGGCGTGTAGATTTCGTTAAATACTTGTTGAGCACTAGGAAAGAAATAGCCGAAACACTCCCCAGGGCCCGTATTAAAAAAAACGTTCCTACGCTGAAATTGATCGTACAGAGCAAATTCTATAGCCAATCGTGATGTTGTACATATAATTAGCTAAGTCGGTCGGCCAATGGCAAACAGCACTTACAAACGAAAAGCTTTGTCAATTCTATCTTACGGGCCAAATTCACGAATCCACAGAGGTCAGATATATACATGCTGCTCCTATACCATTCATGTTACAATTCTGCTGATCCCACACATTACGGAAGCCGTTCGAAGCAAAACTGTGGCGAGTCAGCAAGACGAACCGGCGCATTTGGACAAGAGATGCGCAGCCGCCTACGGCAACGAACGCAACCAGCATAGCCAGGGGGCTGAAAAACGCCACACAGCGCCAGCTCCAACCACAGTATCTAAATCTCCAGACTCCTCAAAGCTCTCGCTGGAGAGCACGTGCGTCTCAAAGAGCTGGTTGGGAGTTCAGGCGACGAACGCGCCCCTCAAGCTCCGTTAAATAAATCACGCGCTCGCGCACTGTGCTTTCTATCGGAAAGATATATGTACCCGGCCAGCGCCGAACATTCACGGCAGCCAAATAAATCCCTTCGCTTTAAAGCTTATGTCGTAGATAAGGAGAATTTCCTTACATGAAAAGCTGAGAAGAAAAAGAAAATACGTAGGTTTCACACACTGTTGGAATCGATTATAATTATCCGAAGCATTTTGGCGGGTTATTCATTTTGGCCGGGTTATTCATTTTGCGGGCGGACCTTGTCACGTCACGTCGTGGGACTGCCACGTGCACCCGACATCCCGAAAGGAAGTAGCGACTAACTTTTATTGTTCCTTTTCCACGCCCATAAAAGATTTTAAACATGAAATATTTTTTCGTGGCTGGTAGTTCCGTCCTTTAATTGTTGTTTTAGGCGTGATTGACCTAATATGGAAACACGACATCGTATCTTGTTCTTTATACTACAGCTCGTACAGCTAACAAAACAGACGAACGTCGACCAAATCGAGCGAGAACTCCTCCCTGAGAGTAATTGTGCGGCATATGGAAGCTGCCATTATACACCTTCCTTAATCAGCTCACTGTTTCAGGTGGTATAGCCACAGCCGTAAACTGTGCAAGAGCTTTCAAACTTGCAGTCAGTTTCCAATTTCAGGGGGGGGGGGGGGGGGGGGGGCGTAACTAGTAAACAGCAGTCAGAATGCGATATAGTATTGGTGTACATCAGCCAACAGCCAATGCGCTTATATCTCCCGCGGACCACCTGATGCGGTGCATTTCGGTGTCGAGGGGGAGGGGGAGGGAGGGGGGGGTTCACTACTCCTATAAAAGTAATATGGCAGCATCCAATTAGGGTTTACAGTCATAGCTGGTATGCATAAATGCGAACTTCGTACACATCTTAGATATCTTCTACGCGTGAGATATGCTTAAATATCTTCTCCGTTATGACTTTGTCCATACAAGTACAACGTACTGGCAGACACAAAAGTGCACGAGGAATATGCTGCTGTCACCGAGGTTAAACTCGCAATTTTGACGAGAATTTCCCGGCAGGAGGCGCACGGAGCTTCGAAGAATGCACACCATGAAATGTACCAAACAGAAACGATGGCCACAAACAAGCGTTGTGCCAAAACAAGCAAACAAAAAAAGAAGAAGGAAAAGCAACGACATAGAAAACAAAAGCAGGTACACCCGAGCGCTCTGCCAAAGCTTCGCCGACGGCGGACTCTCCGCGCTATGAGCGATTTGCTGCATTATAAAAATAGCGTTTGCACCGAGCACTGTCCATGCCGCCCGGCACGCAGACAAGTGGACTCGCCTTCTCTCTTGCTCCAGTCCCCGCGCGAGGTGGCGTACACCCCTGACAAAGGCGAACCCAAGCGCCGCCAGGCTCCCCCTCCCTCCCCGCCGCAAAAGCGTCGCGTCCTGTTACTGGGACAATCTGTTATCAGCGCGAGCCGGTGCGCCGATAAACAGAGACGTCGGCGGTGTCGGCGGCGGAGCAGCTCGCAGCCGATGTTTAGGACGCCGGACGGACGGGACTCCTGTGGCGGCGGCAGCAGCGCTTACTCTGATGGCGCTGAATATTTGATCAGCTCCAATACGCACGCTTCCGCGTGTGTTCTAGTGCGATCGTCTTTTTCCAAATGCCATTACAGCCGCGGGCCGCGCCTCCACGCCCACCCTTTCCGGGGCCTTGTACACGTTTATGGTCCACCGCGGCGCTGCCGCTAAGAGCAGAGGAGGAGGGGGGGGGGGGGGGGAGGGTGCGCGCAACGCGCTGCTGCACAAAACGACGCCCCACTGGCGGCGTCAACCTGGCTCTTCCATTCGGCCGATGGGCGCTCACACGCCGCCGGAAGACCCAGAGCGTTCCATTATAAAACGCCGTTGTTGCAACTCGGCGGCAGTCAGACACCGGAAGAGAAAGGAAACTGCTGAGCTTATTGGCAGTTTCCGTTCCTTGCGGCTTGCGGGAGCATCTCTTTTTTCGGGGAAGACAGAATGCGGCAGACCCGAGATAGGGGCGGCACGGCAAGACTGCCTTGTCTTGTTATTTGGCGTCATTGTTCTTTTATTTGTTTTTTGTTTATTATCCACCAGCAAAGGGGTCCAACGGTCATTACAGTCTTGCTGACAAATGAATTTGTAATGGCATGGAATGTTAGCATCTTTATTGTTGTCCATCTTGCGCGCGCTTCATTTTTTTCCCCTTTTCTGTCGCGTCTTTTGAGTATCCATGTACGGCACGGGGACCGTCGTATTAGCTTGATATATTACGAGGTAAAAGGATTAATGATGGAGCCGATCGCAGTGGGGTCCAGATGAGCAGGGATGACTATTAAACCTCGTGATAGCGCATCGGCCGGCTAAAGAAATGATCATCAAACACGCAAAAAACAATTTGCTAGTTGTCGTAGTACGTTCACTCGTAAAACAAAGCGGAAGCCAGTGCAATAAATGGGCAACTTCGAACAAGCCTCGCTCACGCACATAAAGTCTCCTTGCAGATGTATTCGCCACTTTCCGTTGATGCTCCAACTTTTTTTTTTCACAAATGTAGTAAAACGAAGCTACATTATTGCACGAATGTAAATAGAAACCGCAGGGGGGAAATTCTGTTGTTTTACGTGCTAATATCACCATATGATTATTAAGGACGCCGTTGTGGAGACTCTGATATAATATTGACCACGTGGAGTTCTGTAACGTGCACCTAGATCTAAGTATACACGGGCGTTTTTGCATTTTGCCTCGATCAAAATGCGGCCACGCGCGGCCGGGATCGAACCCGCGACTTGGCGCTTAGCAGCGCAACGCCATAGACACTATGATACGCTACCACGGCGGGTCTGCAGGAAAATGATACCGATGATTATTTACGAGCGCGTGCTTCAGCTTAGTGGCTTCGGCACAAACGTTGGTTTGCGAAGGGTATCCATCTCGCCCTAGCCTGAAATAATATTGCTTAACGCTCATGTGTGGAGACATAACAGCCTTGAGAATCAAACACTCCACTTTAGCCTAACCCCCTTACTTCACCTCCCACCCAGCCCCTCCCGCCCAGTAGGGGCAAAAAGAAGTAATAAAGCATATGTAGTATATACATCCAACTCAAATTTGGAATCTACGTGAAGCGGTGCCTTCGTGAAGCAGTTAGTTAAATCTTATAAAACTAACCGCGAATTGTACAACTGCCTTTATTTGAATCCACTGAATAACGTGTAATCTCACGCAAGAAACTGCGCGTATCCACCACGAAGGTCGCGACTTTCACCACATGAAATGTTTATGCTTATGTCTTACACAGCTCACAACCTATTTATATATTTATTTATTTCATATACCTCACAGGCTCCAGATGGAGTATTGCGTGAGGGGGGGGGGGGGGGGTGCGGAACAGATAACAATTGTGGAGCAAGAACATGTTATACGGTGACATAAATAAGAACACAACGAGAATCAAAGAATAAACAAAGAATGCAAAATAAAAACAAAAGAAAGGAAGGTAAACTAACAATTGTTAGCTTTCCAGTATGCAGTAAAGCAAACAATCTTAGCACAAATGCTTACATAAATACACAACAATGAAGTTAAGAACAACAAAACTAAAACAGACACTGATTTTTAGCCAAGTACTAGCCGAAATGACCGGTTCGACAACTGGGCCATATACATTGTCGGGTTCATTTAAACGCAGATAGAGTGGTGTTCTCTTATAATGGGACAACACGTCACTTTGCAGTGGAGCGTTCCACAGGTGACAGCAGCACCAGAGTACGCAGCCTATAGCGTACACACACTTCCGATAGCCTATTCTGGGGCAAAAGTGCCCGAAATATGCGGATGCTCAACTAAGCTGACCACGAAGCAATAAGGGTGGATGGATGCGCTCAAACGTGTAAGCACGAACGCCTGGGCGGAGCTCGGCGCATAACACTTGGTTTTCAATGTCATTCCCTTCAAAGCCTGGTGTACACCAAGTGACACTGATGGTATAAATAAAAGTGTCTCAGTGCTATCTTCATGGCTGGTGCAGGGTGCCTATGCGCTGCCCAGCTGTAGGTGGGAATCTGTCCATCGCAATATCGCAATGGTGTCTATATAATATGCTAATCTTCGGGAATCCCAGCGCATAAAGACGCCCTCGGCGTGAGCATTAAGTTCAAAAATTTTTTTTTGCCTCGTGAGTGGGTGAAGCTGTGCCTGATACGGCGGGCGGCGCATGCGTACTAAAGATGGCTGCTACAGCCGTTGGAACCTGTTTAGTGGCGGTGAAAATGCCTCTAAGAATATCTATGACCTCATTGTCTGTCAAGGCATAGGCGAAAGTATCGCACACCTTGTATCATATTAGGGAGACTAACTTGATCTCCCAGATGTAGAAGAGGAGCATGCGCCGGGATGCACCATTTAGCAGTTCCTGTGGGCTTTTTTTGTGTCGAGTGCTCCTCCCGGCTTGGACGGCGGCCGGGCAAGTCCATAGCAGGTGTCACGAGAAAGTTCGGTAATAAAAGACGGCAGTGCTTTTTCAACGGGCCGAAAAGTATAGACAACAGACGAGCGCCAGCATGTGCAGGACACCTGCTTGCATTTCCCGCTGAAAATGCTGTCTTCTTTCATTACCTAAGTGAGTACACAATTAGCTCAAAATAAAAGAAAAGAAAAGAAGTTTGCCAGCTGAAATTTCGGGCTGTGGTCGTCAATATAGACGGACTACAGTCAGTTCGACTATACATCGGACCGTACGCAGAAACGTATACCATTTGACCATATGCGTCCTGTCATTACCAGCGCGTGCGGGCGGCTTGCTTTAAAAGTGATGTTTACCTGGTTTAGGAGGCCTGCCGACCCTGTCGGGCCTTCCCCGTCCGGGCAACTGGCTCCTGGACCCACTGTTGCCCCCGCTGTGGCCGATCGGTCTGCGGGCAGACCAGCCGCCTCCGCTGTGGCCCTTCCTGCACCTCTACCCGCCTTCGGATGGCCACCTGCTTTCTCCCGGTGAGTGCATGCGCTTGTCGCGTGCGCATCTGGTGTTTGATTCTGCGGTGCAGGTCTTCTAATAGTACATTTGACTGGATCCTATACCGCGCATCACAACTATGTAGAGCACGCTCGAGATCAGCCAGAGAAAACGTTCTCGAGCCGAACGTTCCGCCACTTGCCGAAGCAATCGGAGGCTGTAAATGGGAACACGTCAGCGCTGCTTCCGTTGCAAACATTGGCGGACACGCAAAGCGCGCTGCCGCGACGGTGCCTATGATAGCTGTGGCGACAACTGAAGTTTCAGCATCCACCCGATCAGATCTCCACCATATCTCCGCCGCGCTTCGAGTGCTAAACTGAGAGCGCCTGCGAGCGCTTTGAGCTTGAGCGCGCACTCTGAGAATCGTTCTGAATAAACCAGGAGAATGTGTTCCGAGTGCTCGATTTGGACGATCCGAATGTGAAGAGCGCTGTGAGAGCACTACAGAGCACTATAAAGCGCTCAGAGGTAGTTAGTGAAAGAAACCCGCGAATACACGCAAAGTGGCTCGAGCGGCCAGTCACGCGGCAATATTGCGTGTATTCGCGGGGTTCTTTCACGCTCGGAAAAACACTTTTTCAAGCGAAGCTTGTATACGCTAGCCTGCACCGGCGATGTAACGCTAAATAAACCAGCTGCTCTCAGAGCTGCACAGGAGGTCGGCACGCGCTCGTACCACTGCTCCCGCGTTCGTCGTCGTCGTCTGCTTCCACAGCTGGCTGTGTTGCCGCTAATCATTCCAGCGTAGAATTTCACTTCTCTTCTGTAGTCGTAATGGGGAGGCCGCGTTTACGGGGGTATGAGCCATTGCTTAAGGGGGTATGAGCCATTCATTGTCTTACATAACGGAAATAGTTAGTTTTGAAGAAATTTTATGGAAATCCATCCAGATTGAACGCGCTCGGGAAAGGGCTCATCGTCGACGTGCCGATTCTAGCGTAAGGGCTTCCGAAGCCCAGGCGAAACGTCAGCGAAGAGCCGCGGACCCCCAGTTGAAGGAGCGCGATGTTGAGGACAAACGTCAGCGAAGAGCCGCCGACCCCGAGTTGCGGGAGCGCGATGTTAAGGTCAAACGTCAGCGTCGTCTAGCCTCCAGGAACCCGACAACAATGGTGCACCCCTCGGCAACGCTAGCGCCAACTTCCCCGGTGCGATGGCCAGGTTTAACGCGAGTTTCTCAACCGGAACTTCGGAGCCCGCTGCAGTGCGTGTCACCGGTTGTGGTTCGGGCACAACGTGGTACTCGTCAGTGCAATTCGTTCGGAGTAACACCGAAGAAACACACGACCAGCTTTGCTCACCCCCATCTCCTCGACACGGGAGGGGCTACTGATTTTTATGTAGCACTTATTGAGCAACAGAAAGCTGTATCGGGAGTTTTTCATGTTGCTATACTATTTTCTCATTGACACTTTGATACTTAGGACAGTACTTTTTGAGTTAGATAATTAACTACAATTACCTAATTAAATATCAGTAACGAAAAATTACTGGCGGCTACTTCATTGTACTGGAAACAATGTGCACTAGGTTTTCTTTGAGTAACGCAATTGCTTTTTTAAATTTTGGTGCATGATAGTAGGGACACCCTCGATATATATTATACATTCAAGTTGACCGCAGCGAGGAAGTACGCGTAGTCACCTTTCTTATCTCAATATCGTGCGTCTGCTTACTTCGGAAAGATTAAGGGCTCTGCTGTCGCCACGCCACCAACTAAAAACAATTTTCTCTGTTATCAACTTTAATATAACGTACGAGACTACATATGTGTGCTAAGCATCTAATGACCTGTAAATATTTATTGTTATCTATACAATATGCGTGTAGAGGTAACTGTGCATGGTTCTCGTCTCTACAAAAGGAGTTTTTTTTCTTTGTAATCGGAAGAGCTTTTGCTCGTATAAGATTGGTGTAATTTTATCTCCGTTTTTTTTTTGTGGCCTTATGTTTACAATTTTTATTCCGCTCAGATTTCCTATGCTATAGCGGGTCCGCATAGCAAAAGCATGACTTCCATGGTTTGATAACACAACCGGGAAAGTTTGAATTCGACAGCGTAACGCCAGAGCTGCTCTTATTTTACTCTGCTCTTTCTTCCTGAAGAGCGGAACCGCGTGGAATGTCTCGGGATTTCACGATAATTCTCGTTTCGCTCTCTCTTTACGTAGACATATATGACGCCTGAAAGCGCGGCTTGTTAGCTTTTCCGTGAGTCGTAAAATATGGCACAATAAACAGTTCGCTCCGCTGCAAGTGGATCAAGCACGGCGTGAGTATTACAGGCATGACTGCCTGAGATAAGCGCTTGCGAATAAATCTGTCTCGCTTTGGGGTTCGCCAGATCCTCTTTAGTCGTCGTTGTGAACGAGACCGATAACGACATCAAAGACCAGCGCCTGAAGCCGACACCCGCAATCTTTATTGGTATCTCCACATGTTGCATTAAAATAACCAACAGAGCGACGACGCGCGGTGTCCAAATATGTTCCTATTCAATAACTTTGTCAATGGCTTTCGCCAAATCTCGTTTTACAACCTTCACGCTGACTCATAGGACGTCAGGATGAAAGCTTCTACTAGCTGGGTCGGTGTAAGAAATGGTAAATCAGCCCAAAAGACATGGACAGAGGAAGGCGTAAGACACAGCGCCTGTGTGTGTCCTTGTTTTCATTTCGTCCACGTCTTTGGCGCTACCTTATAGTTTTCAAGATGCGTCCAAAAAGAATGAAATTCAGCCAACATGCCAAAACTACGATCTGATTATGAAGCACGCCGTAGTGGGAGACTTCATTATTATTTCGACCACCTGGGGTTCTTTAACGTGCACGTAAGTCAAACCACAGGAGCATTTTTGCATTTCGTCACCATGGAAATGCGGCCACTGTGGCCAGGACCGAACCTTCGACCTCGAGCTCAGCAGCGCAACGTCACTGCCACTGAGTTACTGCGGCGGGTAAGATGCGTCTTTGATTGCAAACATCGGGCTTGTCCACTGGAGCACGTGGAAGAACAAAGCCAACGAAAATTTGTAATCCGCTAGCGGCATTGGCAAACAAATCAGCCCGCTGTAGTGGTTAAGTGGTTTCGGCATCATGATGCCAAGCAGGAGGTTGTGGGTCAAATACGTGTGAGTCAAATACAGATGGCAAGACGAATAGGAAACACAACCCCCCGATATACTCTGTCCTGTGGCGATGTCTTGCATATTGTCCCGAAATATCTGCAGGCTTCTGCGATTTCTCCCTCCTGCCCCATAAATATTTGCTCAGAAATGAGTATAAGCTCTTCCAGCGGACACCACCATCGTCTTTTTTTATGAGATGCTCCCAAAAGTCGTTTTCGTCCAATTCTCTATTGCCTGCGGTGGCCTCCAAAATGCACACACAAGTGCCACCACTCTCTGAGTCTGCCTGGCGGGCTAAATTCCGCACAAGTTGCCAGGCGCCGCATTTCCACGACAGCACAGTAATTATAGCACGTCCAGCTCCAATCTGCACGGGAAATGCGTTTTGTTTGTGGCTTGCCCCTCTATTATTATTATTTTTTATTGACAGGATGTAATAAGTGAGGTTGGCACCTTTATAAGTGGCCCCGGTTGCTCCTGTTCGCTCGTTAAACAAAATCAAGTCGCTAAACATGGCGAAAAACACTGAATGATATCAAATAGCATGAACACAAAGTTATGCCCATGAGTCCAAAAAGCCACAGAGAGAAAGCTTCCACAGCTGTATCATGGAAATAAAAGTACTTCTAATTGTTCGAGAACACATGCAAAAGCACTGTTGTGTGAACGAATACACAAAATGTCAGTACACATGCATAACTAAGGTCTAACTACTTGACAACATAAAGAAGATAATAGACTTACTCCACACATGTGTCTTTCAGCTGACACTGAAATCTTGCATTCCATGTTAAATAAGGTGGTGACCCGTCTGCTTTCGGTCTTTATCAACACTCTGCTGCACTTATAGCGTCCTCACAGGCATCTTGGGTGCTATGCCTGACGCTGTCAAATACGACAGTGAACTAATCAGAGAGGCAATCAGAGTTGACAATAGGGCTTTTATTATTTTTTTCGCAATATTCGCGGCATTTAACAGCGTGCCGAATGGCAGCTGCCTGTCCGTGAAGAGAGGACCACCGAAAACAACGGCGATTATTATGATGATAATGACATGATGATGATGATGACGAAGACGAGGAAGCCGAAGAGGAGGAGGAGGAAACGAGCTGGTAGTGAATCGTTTTACCAAAACCTTTACGAGGATGTTTTTTTATCTGTGTTAGACATTGCAAAAACATCGAAAAATAGCAAGAGATAACAGATAGTAAGAAGAAGAATGTATAAAAGTCAGTGTTCGGACTACTATCTAGAACGAGGGCCCCTTTGCCAACTTCCCACCTCTCCCCGCCACTTCACTGGGCGTAAAATCACTTGACCCTAAGCTTTGCAGGTTTTTTGTGATAATATTTTCGCACACAAGCGTGCACATCACACAATTGCGCGAACACACAGACAAACACGCAATACACACACACGCACACACACAGAGACAAGCATGAAAAAAATATCTGCAAGGATGACCACACGTATTTCAACGTTCAGCCTATTGGCAACGTAAGTAAGTTACGAGAGAAAATGCAGCGTTTCTAATACGGTTACATGGCGATAGCACTTCACCAAACAAGTGCGTCATCCCTAGCTCGTCATGAACTGCGGGGAGCCCACCCGTGCTTTCGAATAATAATAAAAAAGCAATCTTTATAGAACCCCGCCCCTTTACCTCAGCTAAAGTATTTCGTAGAGGGGGGGCAGAAAGTCGATTGAAATGCCCTCCTGCTTGCACAAACCAAGAGAATAGAAACTTCCGAGAGCAGTAGTGTATGGAGCGACAACTTGACTCTCAAGTGCTGAGCAACTGCTACATTCTCGTACGGCCACTTGTGAATGAATGCTATATCGCAAGATCAAAAGGACAGAAGCAGAAGTTGTGTTCCTTCGGCTTCGGTACTAAAAGTACACTGTGCGCGTGACAGCGTAGCCGTTCTTTTTTGCTTAAGCAACACACGGATACATGCTGAAAATTTAAATATGCGCCGCTGTGAACGTATCTACGAAATATGTTGTTTCCAGCGTAAGTGAGGAGTGTGAGAACGGCATACTTGATAGGTTTCGCATTAACTTCATGCCTCTCTTGGTTTTCCCCATCTGGTTCCCTTTTTCCTTTTATCAAAATCCCCTTCGACGTGCAGCATGTATAAGAAGCTGGACTTTGGAACTGTGCCCTTCTGGGGCTGAACTCGCTGCTGGAGACAACGGTACGTGTCATCTTTGTGACCTTGCGATCAGTGTCAGAGCTCTTCAGCCGCTGAGCCGTCGTGCTGAGCGCCTATACACAAAGTCGATGTGATGCCTTTCCAATTACCTTTCCAACCACTCGGAAAATTTTCAAATCTCAGTTGACTCGGGATGGACGCTTGCTGAAAGTGTTTGCAAAGTGGGTAGAAAGAAACGACGCGAATAGCTGCTTCGTCTTGAATGCCCTGATAGTAAAGCATCAAGCATCAGTAATGCTTATAGTTCAAGCGAAGCGTCGCTAGCCGGACACTTGAGACTGCGTGTATGCGGAAAAGCAAAAGTCTAGAAGCCCTCATTTACCCGCTGCCAGGAACAGCGGACGGAGCTGGGGGTGTGAGATCAGACTACGCGCATATCGCGAACGTCCTAGCCAGCAGTATTTTGTATGAACAAAGCTAATTGTATTGTCTGTCTTTGATGCGTGCACGCTTTTCCCCGCACTGCCTCTCAAAAGCATCTTACCGCGTCACCCGAGTGGAACTCGAGTGCAGTTTGGGCTGGTCGCCGCGTGCGCCGGTCGTTCAGACAGCGACAGAAGGCAACGGGGGAACATCGTTCGTGGAAGATCTAAAAAGAAAAAAAGAGAAAGAAAACAAGCAGCCACGTATGTGGATCCAACACCGAGATCAGTTCTTCGTGCAACTCCTCTTCAATCTCCGGCCGCTCGCTCTACCTGGGAGGGGAAACAATAATATTATCTTTCGATAAGCGCGAAACGGGTTCGCGGAGATCAGTCTACACAACCACGCACTCGATGTGTGCGTAGACACTTCCTTTTCCTCCTTCGCATCCCAATCGACGCCCCTCGCGACCCCGTCGTATAGAGATGGGGCAAACGCGTAGAGGACCTCTCCATCGAGCGCGCGCGGAGAGGCAGCGGAGTGCGCGGAACGTTGTTTTGTGGCACCGTCTGGCTCAACGTGAATTTGATTGCTCGCTGTCGGCGCTTGCTTCTTATTTTCCGTTCATAGCCGTTCACAACACCAACGTTCTGGTTCTCCTTGACGCCACAGTTAAAGTATATAGGTCTTGCGTTACCCGCCTCTGAGTTCTAAAGTGACTCTATGTGCTTCCTCCCGCACTCTTTTTCTTTTTTAGATTTCTTCCCCTGCACATGCGTTTCGATGACGACCTTTCCACACCCAGCACAGCGGATACGTGTTTATCACCTTCGCAGGTCGAGACAGATAAATTTTTAGCCTTAACCCTTTCTCTTTCTCTCTCTCTCTCTCTGTTTCTTTTTTCTGCGGGAGTCAGTGAAGCATTCACGCGAAGAGCAATTCCACCCGACGACGACGTGGGCCCTGCTGCTGCCATCTGGTCGCTCGCAGAGCCGCAGCCCGAGCCCGGCCGGGAACGAGTCTCGCGCCCGCTCTCGCCACCCCGGGCTGAGTGGCGCGGCAGCCTTGGCGACGCACCGAGCTCGCCGGCGCCGCGGAACCCCGACGCAGCGGTCTGCGCGCGCGCGCGCGCGCGCGCTCTTTTCTAATGTTGTGTCAATAGCCCGGGGCGAGCCTCTGGGACACAAAGCAGGCGCACGACCAATCCAATCAATCTCTTCCGTTACATAGCCTCGTTCCCTTCTCCGGCGCCACACGAGACCCACGCTTTGGTTCTTTAGGCCTGCCTTGAATATACACGCCACCGCGCGGAGCACCGGGGCCAGGGAGAACCCGCTGACGACGGTCGCCTCTCTTCCAAGCTGGGCTCGCGTGGAGCTTCGTCTGTTTTGTTTTCTTTTCATTACAATGAAAAGAAAAGAAAGTAACCAAACGACGCAATGTAGGTGAACGGCTGGTGCGGTGTATTTAGAGTAACTTCTATTGCCGGATATAAGGCCTACAAATAGCTGCATCTACCTCGGATTTATCATTTTTGTCTCACACAAAACACGCGGCTTGTAACCTACTTGCGACGATTGCAAGCATAGATTACTAATTGCCCCTCTCAAATTTGCGCGAGCCATTTTTGCGGTTGGGAACGGCTCATTATGGTGCGGCGTCTGATGTAGCGGTTCTGCGGCCACATTCGCTGTGTTTTTCGCTCGTAGAGAGAGAGAGAGAGAGAGAGAAATGACATGCGAGAGACATTTTCCGCCTGTAAGAGCTGCTTGTCGTTGATCGCCCTGCTTTGCTAATTAGTACTTCCAACGGGACTTAAAGGCTGACCCATATTCTTACGAATAGTTCTAGCGTAACGATTCTGTGAATAGTCACTGGTTAACAAGACTGCTGTGTTGTTTGAACAGGCGGCGTTCGCTATGAGTGAGCATTCTAACCCCGTCACCATTTATTCAGCTGCCTTGCTAGGGCTTTGGTGTTGTAAATTGCTTGAAGGAAAACGTTTTCCTGTGCTGAGTTTAGCGTCAGCGGCATAACACTTTCACATCGAGGGCCCAGAGCACTACCTCCACCGGAAGCCGGAGCTTCGGTTATTTATTATATTTAAGCACCGTTGGGTATACGTACCATAAAATTCCGGAAAATTGAAAGCCATCTGTTGTTTTTTCTTTTTTATCAAGAACGTGACCAGTGCTTATGACTGCCTGTTTCTTATAACCACTCAGAATAATAGCATGGGAAATGTTTTCCTTTTAAATATTTTGCTTGAATCATGCTCAAGCATGAATCAGCACTGCATGAATCTTTAATCATGCTTTAATAACGATTGAAGAGCAGTCAAGCCTTCTCTTCAATCAAGCTCATCAGCATGAATCAGCACTAGCTGAATGAATCACTGTCATTTGCTCTCAATAAAAATAGTGACACAGCAGTGTGAAATGAGCTGCTTTTAGATGAAAAATTGGGCAGAACACATCTTAAAAAAAGAAAGAAAGGAGGCGGTGTACTTGTCAAGAAAAGGCTAGCGCATCTTGTCAAGAATACAACCTGTGCTCAGTTGTGCACAGAATGCACAGCTGAGCAGAATGTTTTTTTCTAGAAATTGATAAACATCAGTGAGAAAAACGCTTCAGGTACATTTATACAATATCGGCTACGAAGTGTCGTTCTACGAGGGCAAGCAGTAGTTCCTAACAAAACAATACTAGCGAGATTATTTTTATCTATGGTTTGACACACCTCCGGACCTTACTTCATAATAAAGCCCCTCGAGGTCGAGTGCACTAGATAAAGTTCTCGGTAATGAAATGCCATAGCCGACCCTCGTCTCCCATGGTGCAGCAGGGTTTCACGCGCGTCCCTGTGAGACTCAGATTGAGAGCAAACGGGCTTTGCTGGAGAGCCCTCTTGACCTTTGCACTGTTGACTCGGAGCCGCGCTATTCCTTTATGTGTGCGAAAAGGCCCGCTTGTATTTGTCGGCGCTTCTTGTTAGTGTGATATCAGCTTATGGTGAGGCGTCATAGAAGAACGTCACAGTCAAGTACTGTGTTCCTTACTTTAACTGGCACCGGGAATAATTCGGATTTTACTTATCCGATACTACTTTCGTAGAGTGCGTTCTCTTATTTCCTAAGAAAGGAGGGCAGAAAACTGTGTTACGTGGTATAGGTACCGCAATAAAATTATCGCTACAATCAACTAAATGTCATCTCCCCGAGGCTTTGTGACTGATTTCGATGAAAAGAAATTAAAAAAAAGCTTACTTATGTTTGACGTTCTGTCTTTTGCTGCAATATGGGGCGCTATAACGTACAGCGATTCTAAACGATTTCTAGTTCCATTTCTGCAATATGCCCTCCGCGATTGGTCAAACAATTTTCTGGTCACCCACACTTCGCCTATCTGTCCCGAAAACATCGAAAACTCCCCATCTGAAATGACGTGTACACACGGATCATGTATGCTTAGACAGAAGAAAATAAAAATAATTATTTATGATTATACGCCTTTTTCACTGTTAACTCACCGCTATTGGTCAACTTTCTTTCAGGCTGCACCAACTTTGCAAGTCTGCCACGCGACGTCGCAAAACCGCGCAATCTCACCGCGCAATTTCTCTCGGAATACCCGGAGACTACCCCGTTCCGAAATAAATAGAAGATGGCTGCCCGCCAATCGCTCTGAGAGTGACTACTCGGAGCTACCGGGGAGAATGCATTTATTTGTGTATAATAGAAAGTTTTGCGTCGTAGTATAACGTTGTGGAGGCCTTTCGGCCACGTATACAACATCCCTCTGCCAACTGATCTTCGCTGAGGATCCGTTTTAGCGGCATTTTTAACCGTCCGTTGCACGTCGCTGCGATTTTCGGCCAACCACGGCAAGCTAAGCAAGGGGAAGCGCGGACCAATCCCAGACGCCGGCAGCTAGCTAGGTCCAGCCAAATCCCTCTCTACTTGTGCGTGCTCCTCGCCTCTTGTCAGCCAATTAGATCAGAAAAACCAGTGAAGGTAGGCAATGCTATTTTCTTTGAAAGCCAATAAAAGGGACCTCCTATAAACTAGGAGAGCGTTTGATTGGACTGTGCAAACAACGCTGCAGGTCACCGCCCGATGCTTGGTTACGTCAATTTGACGTCGGGCGATTGGAATAAAAAACAGATTGGAATAGTTTAACATTATAGGGCCCATGGTTGCGACTAAAAAGGCATTTTCATTGAGCACAAATATGTAAAGGTAAATTACCTAATTGTAAAAAGCCCGCGATGCCATCGGCCAATGGCGGACGGCAGTTAAAGAGGCGTTTTGCGGAAACGTTCCTACGTCCATGGCGGGACAGCACACGACGGTGGTGGAAGCATCCTAAGCGGAGCGATCGTGCTTCGTGGGACCATCGGGAATTAACGTGCAACATGGTGTTGCTCTCACTTTCAAGCAAATAAGATTGGTGCTGAAGCATTTTGAACAATTACCTTCACTTTATTCATTGTTTTCCGGCTGGCATGTGGCCAGGCACTGGTACATTAACAGACGATTTTTTTTTGTTTTATCGCTTCCTCTGAGATACATGGTGCAGTATTCCACCAGAGTGTCAAAATGCGGGCCATTGGAAACGGTGACTTCTACGTCCCGAATATACTTTTGTACAGTGGGTGCGCATTGCTACCCACTGGTGAGTGGAGTATGGGTCAGGGTTCCCAAAAACCAACAACATTTATTTCTACTCAATCAACTATGTTCCCGGTCAAAGTCTGCCGAAAAATGTCACCGCTTTCTCCACTTCCAACCCCAGGCGTGGCATGCAAGTAGCCTCTAGTAGGCACCCGCCGTGGTTGCTTGGTGGCTATGGCGTTGGGCTGCTGAGCACGAGATCGCGGGATCGAATCCCGGCCACGGCGGACGCATTTCGATGAAGGCGAGATGTGAAAACACCCGTGTGCTTAGATTTAGGTGCACGTTAAAGAACCCCAGGTGGTCCAAATTATTCCGGAGTCTCCCACTAAGGCGTGCATCATAATCAGATCGTGGTTTTGGCACGTAAAACCCCATAATTAAGCCTATAGTAGGCTCGTCACGGGAATCGCACATTTATGTGAGCAGCTGCATACAATGAAGTGATCAATTGTGTGAACGTGCGCGAAAAGTGGTTATGGCGTGAATTCCTGCAGTGGTCACTGTTTCGTCAATCCATCTGCGGAATACTGTTCATACGCTACTCTCGTTGCGCTCTCCTCTCCGGTTCACAGAAGCAATGAGCATTTCGAACTAAACCAGTAAAAAATTGATGTACCTAGGACCACCGTTGTACCTCACGTTATCGCCCCCGAGATGACAGAACACGCAGATGAAATCTTCTCATCAGGAAAGTTGTTGTCTCTCAAGTTATTCACAATCTGCGATTAACTTCTTGCGCTCCTTGCGCGTGTACTGCGCTTCTTTGGATTGCGTTGAAGGCAAAGCAAAACAAACAAAGCTTGTTGACCAGAGTTCATCCTATCGTGCCTTCCCTACGCTTAGCAATATCCCCGTGGTTTACGGTGTCGAAAAGGTAGAGCACAATTTCCCTACCCATCCAGAGTTGCTCTCGCTGTCTGCATCGCCGCTCGTGAGGAGATGTAGGCCGCGGCGTTTCGCCGTTTGAGCTGCTTCCCAGCTCCGATCTCGGCGCTCCCCACGAGCTCGGGCGCGCGTGCTCTCGCTGCTGTAGCAGCATCGTCGGTGGCAGCGCGCGTCCGTCCCCTGGTCCTGAGGGACCCCTGGGCTGAAAGCGATACTGCTTTTTGCTCTCCCCGCCAGACAGGGCGCTAATTTCATTGCACGCCGGCCGAGGCCTCCCCAGCGTGGCCCGTTTCCAAGCGTAGCACGCTCGAGGAGGGGGAGAGACGCCTGTTGCTGGAAGTGTAGCGCTCGCGTGATTAACGTGGACGTGTGGACGTCCCGGCAAGCGCCAACTTTTCGCTCCGACAACCTGCTGCTGTTTCTTCTGTCGGGGCGCGGGGGCGACTCTCTTTTGTTCCACATCCCGTGCTGCGCGCACTTCGCTCGATCGCGCTGTCTCCTGGGGACGGCGTGGACGCTGCCTGCGTGCGCACTGCTTGATTTCGCTCCATTTTTTTTTCTATTTCTTTTCCCTTTTGTGTCCAGATTGTCTTCGCGTTTCTCGCGCCTTTTTTACTTTTTATCTGTCTGTCAGAATACTTTTTTGTCTTCTTTTGTTTTGGCGCTCTTGCCGTGTTCGCGGCAGCTACCCGCCACACAGTGCACGCGAGGTTGTGGCGGGCTCTGTGTCCTCGGGGCGATTGATCGATTATACACCTGACTGGCTGCCTTTAAAAAAGGCGAGTGGACCGGGCTTTTTGCAGTGTTCTGTTCCTTCACTTATGCTCCATTTGTTGCTGGGTTCTTTTTTTTTTCCGAGAGGAGGGTGGTGGTGTTGCTACAGGCGATGTTAGCCTGGCAGACTGAGGCGACAAGTGCTCCGCTTCAGCATCTCTTTCCATGCCATGATGTGTCACAATGAGTTCATCAATTCCGACTCTCACAGCATTGTGAGTAGAATGCGCGGCACCTCTTTGCCCACTAAGTGCTGTCCTTCTGGGCATACTAACTGTTCTGCACGCGCGTGAGCGAATGCTCTTCTCATCATGCCCAGAAGTATAATCATTCGAAGCATTATTTGGCGTTTGCCAGCCAATTTGCGCCCGTGACATCTCTGGCCTTGTATGGTGCCGGAAAAATAAATTAATAGTAAGTGCCGGGCCCGGTGGTGGGATTTAAAGGAGAGCACCTCAGCGCAGCAGCCGGACGCGCTACCTCTAGGCAGCAGAGGCATGGATACCTCCCTTGCGCCAACTAGCGCTTTGAGACGATTGACTGGAGCGTCATCTCGCATAGCAACGATCTGCTTCTAAAATCTAAAGCACCCAGGCAAGCGCAGCTTTACCCACGTCTCCGTGGCGAGAAATTAGTGCGGTGGCATGCAGAGCAAGTTTCATGCAATCATCGTCGCCCTTGTCATCGAGCCATCATTGTTGAAGTCGTCCTCATGCCAATTCCGTCGTCGGGATGCCATCATCCTCCCCGTTATGCCGTTGCCGTCATGCTGTTGATGTTAAGGCTATCATCGTCATCATCACTCTGAAGCCGACGTGGTTGTGTCCTCGTCTTCTCATCATCAGACACGCGGTCGCGTCACAAACACGCACAGTTGCGTGCCTTACGGAAGCACGTTTCATTTGGTAAAACTTTGCGCAACCCCAATCGATAGTAGATAGCCAGCTTCCCGTAAACTGCGTTGCAAAATATTTATTCGTACACTGGGTGGGCTCTGCATAATTTTTGTGCCAACGTTAGAGATGTGTCTTCCTCGCATCCGCAACCACGCTCTTCCAGCGTGGAATCCTTTAAAGCGTGCTCTGCCGCATAGACGAGTTGCTAGTGGCGAAGCTTTACTTAAGATATGTAGGTTAAAAAACGAGACACAAATGATACTTAGCAAGGTAGCGAGGTTAGGCAGAGGTAATTCTGGTTGGCTACCCTGAACATAGTGAGGGAGGTACAGGGATAAAAAAGAGAAAGATATCATTAGGGGTAGATAATAAATACAGCGATAGCAAGCGGCGTGATTAAAGTCTGCTTTGTAGGCCTTCCCAGGACCTTCATTAGCGCCGATACAGACTTGTGAGCGGAGCTTCTTTGGGAGCACTGGCCTAGAATTATCTGCTCGGGTAGTGAGTGATTGGATGGTCTTTCAAGCACTTTGCACATCACTTACCTCGTGGCACTAGCCTGTGTAGACAAACAGAAGGGCGGAATGTCTCGTCATTCACTCACACTACGATGTTTAATACTATTATATTTTGGTAGAGCTCTATGTCTTTATACTCTCTCCTTTCCAGTTTTTGCGATGTCTGTAAACAAATTAATTTCCGTTTTAAGCTACAAAAAGACCCTTTTTCTGGCCTGGAAAAAATCTTGTGTCACCTTTAATGGGGGCGCTGCGACACTTGTCTGCATCCATCGCTGGGCTTCAAGTTTTTTAGTAATGTTCCGGGGTTGCACTTGGGTTAGGATGCGCACAAGGGATACGCAGCATGTTTTCGCTTGATTGGCCCACCGTTCACGGTCAAACGAGCATGCAGGGGCGGAAAGGTGTAGCGCGCAAAATGTGCAGATGCGAAGCAACGATTGTGTTCGTAAAAAGGCATTGCATAAAGCGAGAAAAATGGAGCCATTCTGCTCGTTTCTGTGGTTACAATAGTCTTGCTTACGTGCATTATCATTTGTTAATTCCTTGTCATTAATTAGCAATCATACAGGAAGCACTTTGTCACAAGTTTACTGACTCAGTAGTTATCGCAGTTTGTCGACGTGCGGCAAATGGCTTCTTCCCTTCCTCCCCCCCTTGAAACCTCACAAGAAATAAAAACAGTGTCAACAGCAATAGGAGCTCCAATACGAGTGCAAGCAGCAATAGGAGTGCCAATGAGTATATGTGCAATTGACACTGTGTCGTATCAGTAGAGCAAGTTGCCGAAAGCAGAGTTTTGATATCTAAATAATTTAGCAACGCAGACTTACCCATCGCACCAAGTCCTGCTGTAGTTATTGGGTATATCAGGCTTATGTTACACATCCTATTCTAAAGCAAATGTCCTCATTCACTCATAAACTTTCTTCTAAAAAATTTGGCTATTTTTCAACTCAATTTCCTTATTGTAAATAGAAGTGTTCACGGATTACCACCCATACGGCAGAAAATACCTTCTAAGCCTCAATGTAAAACGCGTGTGCAATCGGCAGAAAAATACCTGACAATTATTTAATTAAAACACTTTAATTGTTCATCACATTGCAAAACGCTCATTTACTTTGTGACTCGCACTGTTAAGAAACCCAATTCATTACTAAGACATCGCTGCCACAAGGTTGATGCAAAAAGAAAGAAAGGAAGAAAGAAAGGAAAATATTTCATTCGTACCTCTGTCATGTGGTTTCGCTCATCCGTGAAGTATCCACAACCCGCTAAGTTGCTCTTTTTATGCAATTTCAGGCTACTTTACAATATACGAGTGGGTGGTTGAATGCTTAGGATCGTTTTCTAAATTTCCAGATAAACCATCGCTGAAAGCTGGGACCTCATCACCTGCATGCTTAACCAATGCTTTTTGCATCGTGTCATAATGGCGTGGGGAAATAAATTACAATTTAGCATTACGAAATAAAGCAGGCGTTCGACTGCGCAAACAGGAGAATTGTTCTTAAAGCTGTTGTATCGCACAAATTCCTCCAGGCTCTTTTTTTCAAGGACATGGTTAGCAGATAGTCTCAGCATACCGACTGCTTTCGTGCGAATATTTTGCAATATGATTGGGTAAATGCGTAATTTAGGCCACTGAGCTTAAAAAGCAATAGTCGCGCAAAACGACACAAGGGAACGGGGACGAAGTTGGTCTGTCGCCTGTGACCGCTTCCCCTACATGCTCGTCAACCCATGCGACGCACGCGAAAGAGAGCTAACACACTTGCACGCAACACGAGCGCTGAGACTATCAACGGCGGAAACTTGCAAACGTTGACTGGTTAGTTGATAGTCAGCGGCCTTGTTGAGCTTATATTTGCCCTCTTTTTTGCATAGATATAAACTTGACACGGCCGCGACGTGACCGTGTTCTTCCACAGGCGGCGGCAAGGCTGGGGTGGCAGTTACTGACTCGTCCAAGCTGTTCAGCGCTGCGGCGGCGGCACAGGGTCTGTCGGCGCTTCACTTGAGGCCTTTCGCCCTGAGCTCGCTCACATGCGACCTGCGGCTAGGCGCCGTCAAGCCGTGGCTGTTCGCCGACGCGGTCGCGCCACCTCCAGCCGCCCCGCCGCCCCCTCCTCATGGTCTGCCGCCGGCCTCCACCACCACCTCGAGTCCCGCACAGGGTCCTCTGGGACTCGGCAGCGCGGCATCCTCGCCGCCGACGCCACCGTCCCAGGCGGCCAAGACTCCCAGCCGCCAAGCCCTCAGTCCTTCTTCCGGCGAGCCCGGTGGAGGACTCATAACCTCCATGGTAGGAGCCTTTAGCTGCAGCTTCGCGATGGCATGGGACAATACTGTGACGTTAGATAGATAGATAGATAGATAGATAGATAGATAGATAGATAGATAGATAGATAGATAGATAGATAGATAGATAGATAGATAGATAGATAGATAGATAGATAGATAGATAGATAGATAGATAGATAGATAGATAGATAGATAGATAGATAGATAGATAGATAGATAGATAGATAGATAGATAGATAGATAGATAGATGCAGCTAACCCTTTGTTCCCCACAATGTTGTCACGTAAGCCTCCCTTTAGGGTCGGTATTCACAACACTTCTCTCATGTGCGTGTCGTTTAAGATTGGCCATCGTCGAGGCAGTCGTCTAGTGATCACACTAATTGCAGTCATCAGTGGCGGGCGCCTTAACGCCGGCCATTGTGAAAATGCTCTAGCGTTACAGAAGTCTTGTGAATACGGGCCCTGACTACAATTTCCTACCTTGCCTTCAAGGCCTGTAACACACGCGCGGTAGCGGCAACAGTTGTTGCCGAGGGTGAAAAATAATTCTGGAGTACAATGTAAGTTTTGTTTAAAAAAATGTTCTATGTTGTGAGAGAATGTACCACGATTTGTGCTGTCGAAAGTACACCGCTAAGACAAAGACAGCACGACATGTCGCGCGTCGTCAGATACGACTATTATATTCAACACAGGAACAAATAAGTGAGATCAGCATGGTGTATACGAACTGATACTTATTGGATTATGCCTCCAAGAGTAGTAGATGAACGCTAAATACAGCACGAGCTAAAGGTTACCTGTGTGTTCATATTTTTTTTTGGGGGGGGAGGGGGGGGAAAATTACATTAGCACTTGTGCGACATGCGTGTTCTGTGAGGTGGATTATGTATTAGTCTAATTAAAAGCTTGTACACGAAGGTATCTGTTGTATTTTCAAGAATCTCATCACTTATGAGGACGTGTGATCGCAGACAAGAAGCAGGGCACGCGCATATATATGTTAGAGCAGAGTTTCTTAATTAAGTTCAACAACGATGCCGCAAAATGTAAAGGGAGAAAGGTGAATAACTTGCCTTCCGAATATGCGTGCGTAGCTTGAGACGAGCTTGAGTTTTGGGTGCGTTCTTTTTGCGCAGTCACCGTGCAGCCGACTCGATCTGGGCCCTCGGCTGAGCCCGCAGTCCCTGTCGGCGGCCGGCCTGCTGTCGGCGGCGCACCACCACCACCACCTGCACCACTTGCACCACCTGCACCAGCACCCGCTGTCTGACGTGTACTCCTGCCTCAAGTGCGACAAGATGTTCTCCACGGCCCACGGACTCGAGGTGCACGCGCGGCGCTCGCACAGCGGAAAGCGGCCCTTCGCCTGCGAGCTCTGCAACAAGACGTTCGGCCACGAGGTCAGCCTCAGCCAGCACCGCGCCGTGCACACGTCCGAGCGTACTTTCGAGTGCAAGCAGTGCGGCAAGACGTTCAAGCGCTCCTCGACGCTGTCGACGCACCTGCTCATCCACTCGGACACGCGGCCCTACCCGTGCGAGTACTGCGGCAAGCGCTTCCATCAGAAGTCGGACATGAAGAAGCACACGTACATACACACCGGTGAGTGCTCGCTCGACTGTTGCGCACGTCGCTCCATGATGCCCTTGGTTTGAACGAAGCCTACTTGGACTACGTCCACGGCTTTGGGGAGTAATTATCAAGGCACTGCACTTGCGGCGAGAACTGTTGTTATAGGCCGCGTAGTGGCCTTCTTGTAGCAGTGCTGGCTACAATCTGTTACAGGCATAGGCAAAAGGTACAAGGTAGATATAGAAGTTTTAAGTAAGATTTGAAAGATTAAGGAGATGTAGACAGAATATCAGACTGAACATACCTGATTGGATCAAGCAGGCTAGGTGACAATTTGTCGCGATGCCGTTTCAAAGCAGATGCCAATAAACCATGATCATCATCATCATCACGCTCAAGAGTTGTGCACGATGAGGCCAAGAGTCCTCGCTCGCCTCCAGTACCATAAAAGCGTGTAACTGCTAGACTCGCTACGTGACACGCGGTCAACAATGATCACGTGCCACCGTTGGTATCGCAGCCTCTCACAACGACGACACGCAGCATAGGAATTGCAGGAAGAACAATGGCGGAATTAAATGCGTCAACGGACACGTAAGTGCTGACGCACGTGGAAGCGTGGCTGCATTCGTTCGCATGCATTTCTGAAAGTGACGTTGCTAAGCAGGGACCATTGCTTGGTTCAGCCAGTTGAGCCAGCTAATGCAGAATGGCAAAAATGAGAAAGATTACAGTGGTGACACTGTCATCTTTGTCAGTGGTTACAGTGTCAGGGTCAGTGGCGACAGTGATGATTTGTGGCGGTCAACAGGTCCAGATAAGCGTTTAACTAAAATCATAAATTTGAATTTTATAACTTGCCACTTCCCAGCTGGCCTCCCAAACTGTGATCACTGCAGAATATTCTCGGCCCCTATAATCTGACCTGGAATGACTGGCCACGATGGGACATGATTGAACAATGTCATATACTAGCGCCTCTGTACATTTTCTCTCACTCGCATCAAGCGTTGGGAACTTTCTTAGTCCAAACATCTGTTGCAGTGACAAACACCGCGAAGAATAAGATTTATTTGAAGATTTGCTTTTCCTTGCACCTTTTGTATGAGTGAAGCGTGCATACGTGCGTAATATTGCCTCGTCTAAGCAACAACTTATGAAATTTTATAATAATATCAGGTCACCCATCTGGCGGCACATTTAGAAATTAATCCGAAATGCCAGCGATTCTCTACACCCCTATAATTTTTTCATGTGTTTTTATCGAGCCGCGTAATCGCGAATGACTTCGGTCCCATAAAAATACACTGTTTCCGATATGGGCACTCAAAATTTCTTTTGCGGCGGATAGTGTCATTTGTGCATTTTTTTAACAGCGTTAGTTCTCAAGAGCACTTCAGCAAATTTTCATGGTGCTTGTCGCAGATATTATTCTCATCAATATTTCTTTTACAGAAGTCCCCAGAGAAGAAATAAATCTCTCCGGCGGCTAATAACTATTAATAATCTATTCCGGCGGCTGCTGCGTATAGCGCGGCCGCGCGGGCCCTATCTTGAAAGTTATCTTCGATCACTTTCAAGATAGGGCCCGCGCGGTCACGAAGCTATCAAGATAGGGCCCGAGCGCACACGAAGACGAAAATAGGGCCCGAGCTCACACGAAGCTATCAGCCGAGTGCTCATAGCTTCGCGTGCGCTGTGTTTTCGCCGCTTAGTTCGCGTTGAAGCGAGAGGCAGCACGAAGGTGAATTCACTCGATGCTTCGTCACGCTTGCTCACCCCAGCGTTTTGACAGCAAGTTTCCGCGGTCATCGAGTGAGATGTGTTCACGTTTGCTTGTGCGCTCGTGACACCATGCTTGTTAATTTAGTTAGTAAGCAATGCTTTACAAGTTTACACGGCCGATAAGACTACTATCCTTACTTCGCATAGCTGTATTAACTAATTTGCTATCGCAATCGATGCTCCATCTATCGGCTAAAACTGCGACTTTTTTATGTTGATCGAAGTTCTCAGTTCCATTTCTTTCGTATACCGTTATCTGAGCTTGATGGCTTTCTCAGAAGATGACTATTCGCACCATGTGAATTGTTGTAGTCCATATGCACTCATCCGGAGTACGCACTTTATAACCCTCTAAGACAAACTTCACGCGCGCGCATTTTACGAAAAATTCTCGCGCCTTACAATCGCCACTTTGCCCACGCTCTATCTCATCTGGGCTCTTCTCTTGTGACAGGAATCTTTCTTCCGAGACGAATACCAGGCTCAGAATAAAAGTTACGCGCCCGACAGAGAGAGAAGGGGAAATAAAAAAAAACGGGGGAGGGATGGGGCGGCGAAAGCTTTCCTCGCCTCCTCTACAGCTTTTCGTATTTCCCGGATTCTTCTCATTTCTGCCTTCCTGAGAAAGCTGTAGAAAGCAATCTACTCCCGCCATGCGAATAAAGATGAGGGTCGAGCACGCCGGGAATAGAATCCCCTAGCCCTGTGCGAGATGAGCGGGCACGAGACAATCATATTCAGGCGCCCTCCGTTCGTATATTCGCGCCGGCGTTGAACTGTAGAATACGGCGAACCTCTCTCTCTCGGTGGCGGCAAGAGAAAATAAATAAATAAGAGGCACGGCACGCAGAGAGAGAGAGAGAGCCAGTGCAGGCGGCGGCGTCTCTCTCCAGCACCGCGTCAAAGGATTCCAGTTCGCTGCATTCTCGTCCCACATTGAAGGGCGGCTCCACATCTCGGCGGCGACGAGAGTGCGCGACGTAGGCCCGAGCGCCGAGCGCGCCCAACAAAAATCCCGTCGGACTTGGTCGAACTGAATGCGAAAGGGGAATGTTGAAGAGGTGAGAAAAGTTTTCCGGCACCCATATCAGCGCGGCTTGATGCGGCTGCCGCTGCCGCCGCCGCCGTGGAGGCGCCCTTTCGCGGGCTGTCTCTATCATATCGAGCGGACGGCGCGGCGGCAAAGCTATTCCCGACCAACGAGCGCTGAAAAGAAGCGCTCGTCGGTCCCACGCGAAGCCGAGCAATGACTAGTTCATTCGGTAGGCGCCGCGAATCGGCCGGCACCAGCTCTGGGCCCGCGGCACTTTCCGTGAAAGTGCCACCGCTGAGAGAGCGATCGCCGCCCGAAAATGCCGCGCGCGAAAGCGCGCAGTGTGCGTGATGATGGTCGGGAACGAAAGTGGCGCATATCGTTTCTTCGGAATCCAAATGGCGAAGCCTCTTGATGGCGCACTTCGCAGCGCCGCGGTTCCCGCGCGTTTCTCGGTGGGGGAAGGAGGGACATTTCAGGTAACGCGGAGACGCGAGTTGTTCGTGTCGTCAGTGTATACTCGCGATCCTGGAGCCCGCGGGAAAAAACTTGCACTTCAAGTTTTAGACGTGCCAGCATTGCACGGCATCGTCGATGTTCACAAATGCCCGATTCTGTCCGATGTTGCGTGTAGTATGAAAGTGACAAAGCCATCGCGACGATTCACATGAGGCATAGCGATTCTTTTGTTGTTGTTTTAGTTCAGCGCTAGCGAGCATATTGTCACGTTGTAGTGACGGTGAAGAACAGGACACTGCCGAAAGCGTGTCTTATGGAGTGAACTTGGGCCTAGGAATTTAAATAACACTCAAAACACAACATCAGCGACAAGCACAATCGTCGGGTCCTTGAAATGGTATCTAAGGGTCAAGTCCATCGGCTATTTACACATGACTCATCGGACATTACAGCGTAATCAGTGGTACGTGCGTACGTTCGAGAATGTGTGTACGTCACTATTTGCGTCGCTCACGCAACCTTTTAAAACAAGGTTCTTTTGCTGTAGAATCGCCGGAAACATTCGGGGGAAGTTACGATACATGTAGGCGCGTCTTCCACCGAGCGATAACTTTGTAACAGTGGTCAGCCGGTGAAAGACTGTCACACAATAAAGATAAGTAATGTGCGCGTATCAATGTCCCCCTCTTAAAAAGCATCGTCCCGCTGCTGCAAACAGAGCATGAAAGTGATGAAATACACGTAAATATAGAACATAACAAACCAAGTAACAATTAAAGTTTTACAGTTCGTTAAATAGCGTAGAACGGCTTAAGATGCGGACGACTTCAGGTCGTGTATGCAGCCGCTTTGTTTGCGAAACACCGTAGGGCACGACCTCATAGTGCACCAAGACATCGCAGCATCTTGTATGACACAAAATAGCGTCGCAGACGTTTTAAGCATAAAATGATTTTAGCTCCCGTTGTCGGCGACCTTCAAGACACCTTGAGCGAAAATACAGAGCCGTTATTCGGGCACTCAAGACGAGAATTGGCGCGAGAACGAAACGAGAACCTGCGAGAACATCCGGGCATTGTTGCGAGAGCAAAACGAGATCATCCGGGCAACCAGTTGAAACTTAAGAAAATGTGGTCTCTGGCCCGCAACCCCTTGTACAGGGCCGCATTACATACGCTAATTACTGCCCAAACAACGTACAAAAAATAATGCTTCCAATTTTTTCCCAATGTTTGTTCACACTATCACTCAAGCTGTAACTTCTAGTACGTTGAAGTTTAATTTGTCATTTCCAATGGCGACGTTCAAAAGGCAGATACAGTGCACCATACACTTAATTGTGATCTTTTGCGCTGAGACAGGGTTGCCTGTGCTCTTTTCAACGCCAGCGTTCTGTGAGTTCCGCGGCGCGGGTTTTGCGCCACCTCCTTCGAGAGATGGCGCCACGCTTCGTGACCAGGTCGGCAGCGACCGGCGCGGCGCGGATGGTTGTTTAACCGAGACGAGACTTGCAACGAGGTTCAGTTCAAAACAGCTTCATTTCGGCTCAGTAAGCTTTCAGCTCTGCGTCGCGGCACGAATATGCTTTGCCGGTAGCCATTTCATGCTTAAATCTACTCTCGGTGACGGGAGAGCCAGCAGTTTTTTTCACTGGGCACACGTCGGCGTGTTGGTGCGCAGACCTAAAAAAAAATGTCACAGTTTCGCCCTAAGGGCGAAGCAATGAATGCGATAGCAACACAGCAATGTCATACGAAGTAAGGTGAGCGGCTTTGGTAGCAATATGAATTGTAGTAAACATGAGCTGATTAAGTAAGCAGGTGTGCTGCGGCGTAAGTAGACCGACATGAAGAGAGACTCGATGACCACGAGAAGGCGCGTGTGAAACGGTGGTGTTGATGAGAAGCGCTTCCCGTGGGCAGCGCGTGCGAAGGGACACACCTGTAGCGCTGCACTGCCGATCCGGGCAGCATTGCGTGTGTAGCGTGCGTTGGAAAATGTGGCCCGACTATTACGAACTGAATGAACAAGCGTGGTGTGAGCGCGCACAAACACGAAGAGATCACACTGAATGACAGCAGACAACGACTGTCAAAACGCTGGCAGCAAGCATACGCTGCAGCGGGCGAAGGTACGTGCGGTCTATTGCTTCAACGGAAACTGAGCGGCGAATGCACTTAAAGGTCAGAGCCGTGTGGAGATAAGAGACGGTGCGAGCGAGCGACGAGCGCGGTTGTTGGCAGAGAAGTGCGCCCCCCCCCCCCCCCCTTGCTCCCTCCGGCGCTGGCTTCCTGCTTCCTTGCTTGCGCGTGGGAGATTGAGTGCGTTCGCTCTCCGTGATAGCGCGCGTCTCCGCACGCTTCCTCTCGGGCATACGGCGCGCGGCGAAGATATTATCTATAGGGAACCTCACGGCGACGGCGACGGCGACGGCGACGACGACGGCGACGACGACGCCGACGGCAGAAATCCGGTTCAAGTGTCCATATAATTGCTATCGCAATAAAATGTTCGCCGGACTGGTATTCCTCATAGTGCCGTAGAAGATTGAAGTGCCGGCTGTCGGTTCTTTGCTGGTTCTTGATGCGCATGCGGGCGAGTTGTCGGGCTTCTTCGGCGTGCTGGAGGTAGCCAGCGACGTCGATGCTGTCTTCGTCTCTGGCATTCGGTAGAATGCCGCCAAGTGTGGTAAGGGGGTTTCTTCCGTAAACCAGCTTGAATAACGTCATATGTATTGTTTCTTGCACTGCCGCATTGCAGGCAGCAACGAAGATGACGCCATGCAACGAAGCGTGCACACAGTACCGCAGACAAGCATTTTGAATTATCATGTTCCTTCATACTGGCACACATGAGTGACCTAATGATCTAATGTTTAAATGTTCTAGGTTGTGTGCGCGTGTGCGTGCGTGCGTGCGTGCGTGTTGTGTGCGTGTGTAATAATAACCTTATGAAGCTCATATCAGTTTTAACCCTCGGCCTAAGGAAACAATGTGTTGCAGCTACCGTCAAAACTTCAAGTGTTAGCGACTTACCACCGGGCTACATTTTACGTGGAATGGGCATCACAATTTTTGTACTGTGACTTCAGCTTTCCTCCATTTCGTTTGTTATAGTTAATGAACAAAAGCAAAATATTGCTGCTTCAAGTAACAGAGAGTATTATAAAGATTAGGGACAAGTGTCTATTTATTTATATTCATTTATTCAAAATGCCCTTAAAGGCCCTCAATAGCTATTACATGAGAAGCGGGGGGGGGGGGGCGGGGGGGGGGGGATCGAGGTAAGGCATTAACATGGGAACCAGAATAGTTACTCAATAATAGTGTGACTGAAGTGGGCGAATGAATAGTGTTAGTAGACATGACGCCAGACAGCGCTTGCGCCGTGTCTAATATGTAAATCTTGGCCTTAATTGGTCGCGTTATTCGCCACTGGCCATAACGCTACCAAGCCCCTTAAACTGGACGTTCACTACTTCTCATTTAGCTTACTTTCGTAACGCTTCCGTGTCGTGCAAAAATAAGAATATAGACAACCGATGAAAATGGGCCCTGACGACAGCCAACTTTGGCTGCGTTGACGTGATGCTGCTTGTACAGTCCACCCTGTTTCATTTCTCAAGGAGGCAGGTAGGGAGGGAGGAAGCAGGAAAAGAAAACGTGTACTTCAGGGAAAAAGGAAAAGGAGGGGGTGGGGTGGGAGGGGAGGCTTGCCTACGCGCTAGCTTATCTTTGTCCCAATGAAGCAAATAAAACAAAAAATTATGACATGGCCAGACGAGGCCGCTGCAAAGCAAGTGTTCGTGTGGGGAGGAGGCGTAGCAATCATTTCTTGCATTCCGGCAAGCATTGCAACGTTGCGAAAAAAAGAACAAGACACCTCTCGGGAGAGTGCTGCCGCGCAGTGCAGAAACGAGCAGCGCAAGACGGCGCCGGATTCAATGAGAGGCAAACACGGCGCCGTGCTTCTCTTCGGATGGCGACTCTCGCAAGGAGCAGGACTGAATTCCCGCGCGCGCTGGTTTCGCCGCTGGCAGGAGGGTATGGGAAGCAAGCCAAAGCAGCGCGCGAGACAAGAGTTGAGCGCCGCAGAGAGCACGCATGATGAACCCGGGGGAAAACAAAAGCGGCTGCAAATTGTAGGGAAATCCGATTGTGTGTGCGCGCCGCCGTCCGAGAGAGGGACCTCGGGGAAAAGCTCGCTTGGCGGTGGCTGCCGCGCTTGGCGGCCGCCGCCGCCTGCCGAGGGTGGAAGGCGGCCGGCTTTAAAATTTGATCAGACGTCTCGCCCGTTTTCTCGGCGCGACCCTCTTGCTGTCGGCCCGACGGCAGCCCCCCCCCCCCCCCTCCCCCCTCCCGCGTCAGGCAACCGTCGCACGACGCGCGCGCGAGCACGCAGAGACAATAGCGCTCGCCAACGGAGGTGGGGTCGCCCATTAAGAATTCAGTGACCAATTAAGGGCCGGAAAAGTGTGCTTGGTGTCTCCCCCACTTGCCGGTGTGAGCGCTCGACAGACCGCGTTACGGGCTAACCCACAGGCCTGGCAAGCAAGCGCATCCGAGGGGGAAACGACGCTAGCTCTGATTCTGCGAGCCTGCCGCGACCGGAGTCATCCACCATCCTTTTACTGTCGCCTCGCGTCCTGTCGCCCCTGACACACGGCGCGGACTCGCGTTTTAAACCGCCCCTGCGGCGCGGGCTACTCGCGCGCGCGCGCGACACCCCACCCACCCACTTCTAGGAGGAGCGCGGGCATTCCACTTTAAAAACCGGGGTGCGTGCATGCCCCCCCACTCCCAACCACCTCTTCTCTCTGCCGCTCTCTCTCTCTCTCTCGCTGCCTGAACAATCGCAAAGAAAGCGCTTACGTGTGCGCGCGCGCAGGGAACGGCAGAGGGCGCAAGCATCTCCCGTGTAGGGGGGCTGCGTGTGCGCCTCGTGCGCGCTTTCGAGAGAGAGGCGCGCGCGCGCACACACACAATAATCGCGGCCGGAAGTCATAGCCCGGCCCGACCCGAAGCGCACACAAATCCAATTTGGTGGGCCATTTGTCTTGCAATGGCGCCCCTCTCCGGAACATCGCGCGGGTTTCCCTCGGGCGCGCAGGTTGGCTCCCCGTCGGAGGTTTGAGCGGGTCGTTTAGCCCCTGTGGCACGCGCGGCCCGCGCCGGACTCGGGCTTTTAGCCCCGGTATAAATTATACAGCGCCGCTCGGGCCTGGCCCCGATTGCCGCGGCAGCGAGCAGCCCGGTTGTTGGCAAGCGCGCGCACCTTGGAGCGCCAGGCGCCGAATTCCGAAATCCTTCTTTGCGATCGCCCCGCCGCTCCAAGGTACACACGCGCACTTGCAGGCCAGGCCTATTTAATAAAAGCCAGCAGCCCGGGCCGGACCGGGGAAAGAAAGTGGTGCAGTCTCGATCCCTCGGCTACTACCCCCCGCCCTCCCCTTACGTCCGTGCTCGTCGGGCAGCCGCTTAAGAGCCCATCGGGCCGATATCGCGCGCCGGACGGTTTGTTGTCTCTGACAGCGGCGGCCAGGCCCGTCGCGAAGCCCCCTCGTGGCTGACTCAAAAGGCCGTCCCCGGCCGCCGCCGAAATTGCGGGTGAGAATTACGATCCGTGTTCTGTTCTGGCCAAACGG
Source organism: Dermacentor silvarum (assembly GCF_013339745.2). NCBI lineage: Eukaryota > Metazoa > Arthropoda > Arachnida > Ixodida > Ixodidae > Dermacentor > Dermacentor silvarum. Next base: position 304,075,994 of record NC_051154.1, read on the forward strand.
ATCGCTGCCTGTTTTCCGCGGATTTATTCTCCGATTCGGACACATATATATACCGGTCTCTCTTCTCCGTTACTTTATTTCATCTTCTTTTGACCCGCCTTTCGCGCGTGCACCGCCCTCTATACTTCTTGAGTTGCCTTTATTTTCGACCACCTCACTCTGCTTCATTCCTTTCCCGCGGCTAACCTCGTTATCTGACATTGCCGTGACTCGTAGCCGCCAGTGTTCTGGTAGCAAATCGATGATGCGCAGAGGCGACTGGAGATGAGAGAAGAATATAAAGAAGAGGCTTGGGAGCCGACAAACGCTACACTTGTCCAGCGTGACCTTTCTCGTGGCAGCAAGCGTGCCAATCGGAAGCGGTGCATGTCACAGAGTGGGGTGTGTTTTCTTTTTATTATTTCTTTTTCTCAGTCCGACGGGTCTCTCTACTATAACAGCACCTCGGCATCCGGAAAACGCACGTAGCGTTGTAAAGTAGTGGACTTTATGTGTCAAGTTCTTTTTTAAAAAAAAACTTTAGAAGGACGCAGAAGAAGAAGAAAGCAAAAACGTTCGCGAGCTACAAACTTGTGCCTTTTATTCAATTTTTTTTTTTCATTTAAAGGTTTGCACTTACGTGCACCACATATGCGTTTCTTTGCTCGAGCTCATCTAAAGACACGGTGATCTTTAGCCCGCAGTGTCCATCAGACCCTATGGGGGAGATGCTAAACCCGCATGTTGCTACAATTCATCCCCACCACCACCACAACTTATTCCAACTTTTTTGGCACGACAAATAGAGCGAAAAGATACAAATGTCAAGTTGAGCGTGACTGAGATACTCTCGGGCAAAGAGCATACTGCGATATGGATGTGACTCTGTAACCTTCTTTTTCTACTATACTGCAAAAATAAACAGTGACCCTCTGTTTCCCAAGTGAAATTTCGCTATCTCGATGCAGCTATAGTTCAACTGGAGAAGCAACTCGAGACGTGGACATTTCAGCCAGCCCGTCCTCGCTTCACCATGAAGCCGGCAGGGGGTGGTTAGCAGACACTTCTACATTAAAAGTATTTTGTCGCTTGTGACCGCGGAAGCTTGCTGCTTCGCTCAATTCTCTATGGTTGCACGTAGTGTTGAAAACGTTACCGACTGCTACGATAGGGACGAGACACAGGTACCGTGATGGCTGCGGGAAGATGCTAATGGATACCTTTAGCTATTTCGTGCGTGTTCAAGCATTGTCGTGCCATAGCAAGCGAGTGAGAGAGAGTATTATCGCAGAGAGTAGTCGCAATGACGGAGACCTGCAGTGCCGAAACAGCCTAGAATAGCAGCACTGCTACAGTGTTGTGTCTAATCACAAAAAAGTTCGAAATTATCTTGTGCTGCACGCGTGGTCTCTCTCTTCAAAAATTTAGGAGTAAATAAAATATTCGTGGTTATTACGTCAGAGCCAACACGGTTATGCTGGCAGAAATGTGGAACCTAATCACTCACTGAAACAAGAAATGCTACACGTTTTGTTTCAGCACAGCGTCAGAATTCAACGAATCATTCAGCGCCATGAATTCCCCAGTAAAGCTGGGTAAATGCTACGGTGTTTAGTTTATCTTGAATTTAGGTTCGCCGATCTTTTCATTGTCATGAGAACTATTACGAGAAAATATCGGCAAAATATCACTCTCACACTGTCTCTGCGCTCATAATATCTGAGTGCTTGATCGCGTATAGCAACTGCTGTCTGATGGTGCTGATATAGTGCCGCACTAGCGGAGTGGAAGGGAAACAGCAAGATAGTTTTTACAAATTTGGAGGTTCAAAAGGCTACTCATGGTGCGCCATTTAAAAAGCACCAAGAAGAATAGGATGTGCAATTACACTGCAGATGTTAACTGGTATACACGGCGCGCGTAACCATCATCGTGGCTTAAGTTTACATTACACTACATTCACAATCGCTGTTACTTCTACGAGTATTCCTTTATACAACGACCTTATCAGGAGTCTGAGAAAATCCCAAGGCCACGAATTGAAATATACACAGGTTAAGGCGGTTGCGTCCATCGCGTCTACGCGTGCGGTTAAGAGTGCGACCATCGCTTGAGTCATTACCCCGCGTTCGCGACGCGAGAACGCCAACTTCCGGACGCACGTCAGCGACGAAAGAACGGAGGCCGCACCGTCATAAACAACGCTGTTTACACATTGCAATCGCGTGTTTGTGGGCCGAGGGCAGTCGTGATGGGCCGCCCCAGAACCAACCGCGCGGGGGTAAGGGGGTTTGAACAGCTACACATTGAATGGGGCCCGGAGCATGTCGTGCGTGTGGGGCGACCGCCGTGACGGCTTTGACTCATCGCGTGTATCGACGTTGACGCAGAGAGCGAGCGGCTCGCGAAATGCGCGCAGCCCGGCAGCAAGGTTGTGCCGAGCAGGACAAACAACGGGAGTCCAGATCCGTTAACCGGATTACAAGTCGCAATTTGCGCGCGCTCTCTCAACCCGAGAGCCTCGGGAAAGATTGAATTTCAGCGGGCCCTTGGAACTTGATTCAAAGGAGGGGCCTTCTCCACCTTGCCTTGGGGGATTTTGACCGCACACGAGCACACACGCCGAGACAGGGACGATGCTGCTCACGCCCTCCCCTTCGTGGCCTTTGGTGCCTTCGCGCTTGCTTTGTTTTGCTTGGCTGCTAAGGAGGATAGGGAAGGAATGGAGGGGTTTGGTGGGACACGGGGACCCAGAGGGCGCGCGCTTGTTGTGGACAGCCGGGCGCGAGCGTGGACCGCGCTTCTTGCAGGTCGCTATAGTGACCGCCGCGACTTTGTTTGCCTGTCTCTCATACGGCTGGCGCTTCGGATGAAGTCATGATTATGGCGACAGCTTGAGCGATCCCTTTGTTGATGTAGTATTCTTCTGTTCTTTGTTGTTTTATTTATTAACTTAAGTTCTTTCGCCACGTAGGTGAATTATGTTGAAACTCATCGCTCGCGCCACAGAAATGAAGTAAAGTTGCTGCGTTCAAGTGTCTCTGTCTGGGAAACGTAGTTGAGAAATGGAGCAAAATATATTTTTTTAACGGAAAGAGTCAGAAAACTAGTAAAGATCAACAAGTTGTAAGCGCAAAAATATGTCACTAATGAACACGGTTAACAGGTTATTGAAGTCTGAACGCGCTTCGGGAGCACCTATGGAAGGGGGATCAAAATACTCCCCAACCAGTGGTTGCAGCTGGTTAGGCCAGCAAAACGAATAGAACTTATCCGGTGTAAAATGACGTGGCGTTGTGCTACTTGGTGAGCTTTAGAAATAAACATGTGTGTGAAATGGACAAGGCAAAGCAGAAGATGGAGACAACAAAGTGCTACTACTAACTGATTTTATGAATGCTTGATCAGCACCAATATATACACGAACTCATAGCAAGAGAAACAACAAAGCACAAATACCCAGACATGACGCCTTCCTTTACATCACATCACGCGTATGGTGCAGCTCATGCGACCATATGTGACATTGCGATTGCGAAAAAGCGAACATCACTGGCGAACACTTCCCAAGCTATCCACGCGGCAACGAGAACCTGCGAGCGTTTACCTGCTAACGTATTCCTGTGCATATCTTTTGTACACAGAACTGCTACGCAGACTTTCTTCAGAACATAGTGAAGCTCTTTTAGAAGGTACTCCCTGTCTCTGTCTACTGACTTTCCAAAGAGATACGCAGTACCCTCCAATAATTTCTCACCCATTAAGTCTCAAGTTATTTACGGGGGAAAAATGAGTCAGACGTTTTACAGTGACAGCTCTTATGGGCTTGTTCCCCTGGTCATTGTGATTGACGCCGGTGACCGCCTCCGTCCACCACTGGAATCCCAAAATCCTTCGTGATAGAATGACAAAGGAAGAAAAATACTCATTGCGCCGCGAGCATTCGAAATTACGACCAGCAGATTGCTAGCCTAGCTATCAGCCACTCTGCCCGATGCTACATAGGTGAATTAAGTTGAAACTCATCGCTCGGGCCACAGAAATGACCCTGAGAATACTGATACTGGAGCGCGCGATCGCACCAGCAGGAGCTATAATTGGCTAACGCTCGCTCAACGTCTGTGTGTGTTTCGTGTAGCCTTCCCAGTTGCGGGGACGATCCAAAATTAAGTTTTCTTCTTCTGCATGTAATATCAATGATTGAGCGCGTCTGCTTCGTGTTCATTAGTCTTCTAATTCTTCTATACATCTCGTCTTCGTCTCATGTTCATTGGATGGCACTGACGTCGGCTTCTTTTCTTCAAGGGTATATAGCTGATGCCTATTAATTGGGTAGTCCAAACATAAACTTAAGAAAAGCCGAACGAATCCAGCGGTAGGGACCTAAAGGGTTGATTTAGTAGAGACAAATGGAAGTCTGGATAGGTAAGAGGCGGAACAAAAGCCGGGTCTCTGCACTTCAACACCGGTAGGTGCATCTTCCACAAACGAATGCAGCTCACACTATTTGACTTCTCGGAAGAAGATTGTTCGTTTGCACCTGCGAATGTTCACTACAACAAATACCACAGGAAAGAGACTAAGCAAAAACTTACTCTGCATTGTATTTCTCCCGCTATTGCGTCACAGATTCGCGTTACGGGCGAAACTGCAACTTTAATGTGAGTAGCATGCTTAGGGTTCTTGACGCCCTTTCCGGAGTCTGTCTGAGTGTCGAACCGTTTTCCCGAGCACTTGGGTCACTAAGAGTGGGTAGTCTACGTGATCTAATGGACAGTGCATCAGGCTGCTATGCTGTGGGAACATGGTGCGAGACGAACCGTCGGGCCAACTTGGGTACACTGGTTATGTGCCGCTGTTAAATGAACCTCTCTGATGCCAACTTGGAGCTCTGGGTATCTTCAGCGAACCGGACGCCAACTTGAGTGACTGGTATATGCCACTATAGTTATGTGCCACTTTTCAATTAATCTCTTTGAGACCAACTTACGTAACTGGGCATGTGTCACTGCGTATGTGCCGATCTTCAATGACTAGAAATATCTTTTAAAAGTTATCCGGTGGTCAGCGGAATCAAGCCCGCGCTATGCGCGGAATTCGCGGCTATCGATATTTTCTGAGCCTTTATTCACGAAAAGCCCTTAAGCTAGGATTGTTCGCAAAGAAAACTTTTGCTAACCCTGATTCCCCTGATGCTTAGCAAAAATGGCCGGCCTATGGCAGAAAGCGCTTATGAACAAGACGTTTGGTGAATTCGGCCCCTGGACATTTGTACCTTCAAATATTTTGTCTATGTTTATTAACTGTGACAGTATGAGAAGTTTGATTATTCGACGGACCGTTGTTCCAAAATTGTAGCTAAATACAAATAAAGAAAACTCGCACAACAACATTATTAAAAAAAAAACTTCAAATAGCGAAAACCTTTCACAATCGCTTACGGTGAATGAAACACACTACATGCACTGTATAAACTTAGCTAGAAAGTGAAATAAAGTTGCAAATGTATACAAATCAAGCCTACTGCACAGTCGGCGCAGGACCTGCGACAAGCACGAGTAGTGACGGTTGATGGTGAAGTAGTTCTGTTCACAGCAAAGCGCTGAAGAAGTCACTAACGCAGGAAAGTTATCATGTCATTAAATGAACTGTGGAGAAAAAAAAGAACAACGCAACAAGGCGCATACCATGTCAGTGACACGAGAAAGCCATCGCGACGTTACCTTGTTTCTTCAATACCATCGAGGACAGACACACGCACGCACACACGCGCACACACACGCTCGCACACCCACGCACGCACACGCACACTCACACACACGCACACACACACGCAAACACACACGTATACACACACGCACGCACACGCGCGCGCGAGCGAGTGAAATTTAGGTGCTCACCAATCGAACAGATCGGCCATTGGCTTCCGTCGAGGCGATAAGCCCATAGACGCATCGCACTTGCTGTGGACTTGCCTGTCTAGAAACTTCTGTTTGTTTGTAATGCGATTCTTTTCATTTTCGCGCTTCCTCAATGGCCCAAGTCGTGCTCCACCTGTATTATACCCAGCATCGGTGAGTCGTGAGATAAGAAAGTACTAGAGGTCACATTGTAACTGCCCAAGATGAAACCGGCCTGCAGGCATCGCGAGACACATCTCCCCTACAACTGTTTATCCGGTTCGCACTCCCTGAAGTGAACGGCGTGAGACAGTATTTTTATACTATCGCCTTATAGGCCTTGAAGACATCCCCTGAACATTAAAGGCACTTTTACTACTATTTTTCACTTCAAGTACTGCCTTTCAGTTTCATGCGGTTCCAATCAGTAGCTGTACTGCGTTTTCAGCTTCGGTTTGCTTCAAATATCGCTTCATTAGCTTTTTTTTCTCTTTTCTTTTTCTTTTTTTAATTGTATTTCCTACTGTGGCCGTTCAAGGAAGCTTCACACAAAATCAAGCGCACGATGCATGACTGGAAGAGTTGCTTAAATAGAGACAATGTCATAATGAATGACAACCCGACTTCATATGTTCGATGTGAAGGTTGGATTATATATCATACGCGCACATAATACCCATCACAAGCACGGTACAACTCATTTTGTTATGCTAACGTGAATACTAGCTTATCGACATGAGTGAACTTGCACATGTGTTCACACGGGGCATGTGTCGACATTTTCGGACTACAAACGATAAACTCACATTTCTGATGTTAAAGTGACACAACCAGCACTTTGCCACTATAAAAGATCCGCAATGGCACTCGTCGTTTCAGCATACGTTTTACTTTCATCATTCATCGGGTCGTTTCTCGCACCAAGCGAAGTCGGTCTGCGCCTTCAAAAGAAAGAGTAATTGCACGTCCTGTGAGATTTTGTGCTCCGCAGTATAGTCCGGCCTGGATGCCCATCTTCGCACACTTTCATTCGCAAAACGGCGCGCCTAAATTGTTCGTTATTGAAGCTGTGCGAGCGTTCGCATTTCGCATACAAACGTTACGTATGCACTGTTTGGCTAATTTAAGCGCAGTGAACCGCAGAGATCCGCAGAGATCCGCTTCACTACGCATAGAGGGTACGCTGAACTATCACAGGCGTTTTTATTATTATAAGGGGGGGGGGGGGGGGGCGCAGCGTTTTGCGAGCCGAGAGCCAGTGAACAGAATAGCAAGAGGAATCACGTGAGGCACAGAAGCGTTGGACATAAATAAATCAAATAAAAAAATAACGGAACGAAGAGGCGGACGAACCCGAGGCAAAGTGCACGCGATGAATAAACGAAGGGTCCAGCGCGGCGTTACCGGCTACGCATGTGCGCGAGATTGGAGAACTCGCTGATGAAGGCGGAGAGAGCCCGCTCATCATCATAATCATCACCGCGGAGGCGTCATTAGCCGTCGAGGGCCGCTGATTAGCGAACATGCAAATGCACCGCGCTAGATTTCGGACGGCGGACTCTCGCGCTGCCTGGCACAGGCCAGGAGCAGCGGAAAAAAATATGCACAGATGAAGCGAGCAGCGCACGGAGAGAAAATGGAAGGGGGGGGGGGGGGGGGTAGAAGGGTCATTTGCATGCAAGTGCGCCCGGGAATTGACCCGCACGTTCCGGTGCCCGCAGCTGCAACCCCGGAGCCGAGAGGCTCTCGGTCTGCGAGGCGAGAATCCGTGGCCAGCTGAAACGCGCAACGCGCTCCTGCCGCTGCTGCACCCCGGCAAAGGACACTCGTGGAGCCGTTTCCGAAGCTCGACGCACATATGTCCACGCTGCGGGCTGGACACGGCGCCGTAAGGAACAAATCCAAGCTCCAGAGTCTCCTAAAGGCGCGCTAAAAGGCCGTGGTTGTCGCCCGTGGTAGTACTCATTTGTAAGCTTGCCACTCGGTGGAGCGCGTTCTTTTTTTTCCCCCCCTTTTGAGTGCGCTTGTGCGTGCGCCTGTGTGTATTATGTGAAAGAAGTTCACCCAAACGCAGCTTTTTTTGCGGTGCCATTGTCTTACTGGCAGTTGCCCTGGTAAGAAAACAGCGTAGTTGTTGAGAGACTAATATGCAATGCCTGCGGGCCTTTAATGCTGGCTTAATTAAATAAAACAAAAACAAATGAGCAGTATGTACAAGCATAGAGATAGCAGCAACTATCTATTGATTTGTGACCTTTAACGACTCAAGGTTACACTGCAATGCAATATAATGTTAACATACGGCGTAATTAGTCTAATAATTACAGGGAGGTGATATGCACATGGCGCATTCAACCTTAGAAATGTCCACGTCCACTCCCCTTACCACTCCAACTGTCAGAATTATTGAAAGTTGGGCTAATTGATATGGGGTTTATTTTGGTGCGATGGCGACAAGAAAGTAAACGAATACGGATAAACAAACGCTGGACACAAGGGCCAACTATGAAGGCAAGCTTAAATAAGAAACAGACAGAATATATGGCAACACGCGGTAAGTTCAAGTGATCTTGTCCATTCAAAAACCGAAATTATTTTTTATGCAGAGCAGTTCATGGATGACTGATGCATTTGTCTTTTTCTTTTGTCTTTTTTTTAATGAATGCGGCAACTTTTAATTATCTCGCGCGTTTTCTGGTCATAATGTGTGGGTACGACGCGAGTTTTGTGCATGGAACATGGGCGAACAGCCACGTTTCTTGCAGTGTGTCGCGATGTGCGATTGAGAGCGTACACAAACTCCTGAGTTGCGTACGGACGACTGCTCCTGCTTCCTCAAACCCAGATTAATACAGCGTCCCGCCAGTCCAATGTATACGCGTGACCACATGACAACGGCAGATTGTATACAACCCCGTGGAGCAGGTGTGAATTGTGCCGTATGCCACAATCAATCTATCGCATTTTTTATGCTTTCGCCTTTCTTCTCACGTCAGCGCAAATCCCTCCTAGCTGGTTCGGAATGAAAAAAAAAAACTTTTACTTAGTAGCGACCAGCTACGTTCTTTAAAGGAAGCGCATGCAATACAGGACAAGTGCGAGATTTTTTTTATTATTATTATTATTTCGGCTCTTTTTCGTGGTTCTTTATAACCCAGTGACAGGAGTTGGCATCAAATAGGTTTATTGAAGAGCGGCATATATACAGTGGCACATGCGCAGTGACACAAGTCGATGGGACGGTCGGCGTTGAAACCGCTTTCCCCAGCACAGCAGCCCATTTGACCATAGATTACGTGGCTTAAGTTGCTAATAACATTAAAAAATAAAAGCTGGTACAATATACCATTATGAGACCTACGGTGTTGTGTCACCACACCTCATCCACCACCAAGATAACTTTTGTATGCTAGTAATCCATCTAATTAAAGAAGTTTAATTAAAAACATTTATTATTTGAATTCAGAGCGTGGCTTCCGATGGGAAAGCTGTCATTACGTCCCAGAACATCTCATTCAGTCGTGTTTATCGCGCTGCATCCTGCGAAATTGTGCGCTTTACTTATAGCGCGCGAAATTCGCCACGTGACTGCACACCCGCGTGCCCCGGCACCCATGGTCACAATAGCGCATTGAAGGAACTAACTTCTCTGACCAATCAGCTGCCTGCTCATTGTGTAGGCTGCTATCGTCACTGGGAGCACGCAGCTCACGACGAGCGGAAGCAGTCATCTTTTAGCTCGCCACGTATTAAATGGTGCCGAGTCGAATAATGAGTGGAGTTACGCGTTTTCAAATCTCTTTTCGGACCGCTGGTATTCTTCCCGTATTTCTCGTAGTACGCAAGCTACGAGTAAAGCGCGGAAAAAACAATTTTACGGGACAGAGCGCAATGAAAATGACTGCGTGGGTTGTTTTAGGACGCAATAACACCTTTTCCATAGAAAGCCACCCCCGAAATACAAAAATTAAAAATTGTATATCTTCTGATTAGCCGGATAATTTAAAAAATATACAGGTGGCGGAACAAGACGAATGACTGAATACCATAGGCCTCATAATCGTATAATGTACCAGTCCTTTTTAACAGCTTGGCTAACGTTAGATAGACACACTGTATAATCTTACAACTTTCGTTCGAAATTCTTCACGCGTAAAACTACAGATCAAAATGTTGATTGCGCTATTCTGGCCAGTTAGATTTATCTAAATAATTCAGCCTGAAGCAGTGCTTCTGTTTCTCAAGCACGGCTTCTTGCTTCTTAAAGCATGTCCTCCTTTGAGTGATGCCCACTATAGTCAGCTGACGTTCGGAAATTTGTTTGTAAACGTAAACTCTGTTTCATAAATTTTGCAACTACTCGCTCACTATCCGCACTGAAATTTCCCACCCTGCGAAGTGTTATAGCGACAACTGGCTCCAGTTATTAAAAACAGGGGATCCGAAACAGAATGATAACTTTTTGGGTCAAAATTCATGGCAGTGGCGTACACATGAAATTATGCCATATTGGTCAATTAGCTGTCGAAGAAAAAAAAACTTTCACCTGTTTACATCTTAATTATCAAGATTTGCGCTGGCACATCAGTTGTGGAATTAAATGTGCGCAACGCTCAAAGTACGTGAAATCATTAGGAATCCTGAGACGATTCCCATTCTTCAGACATCCCTATCCAATATCAGCGACAAAATACATTCCCGCTTCGTATATTTTTATTCTGGAAAGATTGAAGATTTGTAGAGGAAAATGATTAGTTCACTACCAACGTATATCACCGCTGGTTTAACGACTCATACTCCAAACAGGTGGTGGTCTCATGGCTCCTGCTTAGCGGAAACTATTGGTGGACTCGGTGGTTTCAAGTTTATATTTACGATATGTACGCAACATATAGCAATTAAAATTGAATAAAATTAATTCTGAAAAGCTGATTGGCCTTTATGACAAAGTTAATGATGTCCACTACTGCTATCAACTTCTGCCAGCGAAATATGTCACTCGCTCTCAAATCACAATTTTTTTATATAATTAAAGGTTGATATCACTGAAATATATGGGACAATAGATGCTTTATGAACGTTCTGTTTTTTTTTCTTGTCTTCTTTTCCTTCACGGTTTCGCAATTTCGCATGAACGGAAGTGTCCCGACGAATAATTTGTGCGCGACGATTCAGTTGCATTTTCGTACGCATTATGCAAAAAAAAAGTTAATTTCATCTTTCAAAATCTTCTGCCAAGGTGACGACGCCAACTTGCAATTCCAGCACAAGTTACCTATGACGTTAGAAGTCTTGGCAGTCTATTCGCGCATAGCTATTTGTTATTATTAAACAAATTGCGAAACGAGGGGGAACACAGCCTAGCAACGTTTGCCCGCTCCCCGCTGCTCCCTCCCTTTTACAATAAGATCGCTCGAGTATGTGAACACACCGCGAAATATGTGACATCATAACCACGCCAAGGACGCCGCTGTTTGAGCATGAAATTCAAAGTAAAAAGGCTCCCCCTTAATTTCCCCGCTAATAGGCAACATTTCGTCGCTGTAAAACGCGAATAAATACTTGGAAGAGTGATGTAGCAATGTTTCAATGTTTCTCTTTAGCGTCCATTCAACATAGTTAAAATGACATTAAAGGGCGTAATGAACGAGAAGAAGGGCAACCGAGGGGCTATTGTTTGTTTGTCACAACCATACGAAGCCAACAGATAATGAAGCCAAGGAAAGCATAGGGGAAATTATTCGCCGTTCTAATTGAATAGTAGAAATGGTAAGCTAAAGGGATATAAAAATGGACGAAAAAAAAGAAAAAGAAAACTTGCTGCCGGTGGAAGCCGAACCCAGAACCTCCGCCTAACGCGTGCAACGTAGCGCTACCAATTAAAGAGCGTAATGTGATTACCAGTGGGCGAACAAGAAAAGCCTGAGGCTGGAGCCAACCTTTGCACAAGGAGACTTGTATTTGCCGCGGCGTCAAATTCGATAACTCTCCGAAACTCTTACTGAGTGTTGTTAAACTAATTGGAACATATTCCATAATTGTTCTATTTGGCTATTGTGCAAATCACTATTTGCACACTCCTAACTTTTAAAGTAAGTGGAAAACAGTTCACAAACAATTTATAGGCTTGTGCATGACACCAGTGGAAGCTGCTTCTTGACGCTATGGTTAAAAAAGAAGGAAAAGAAGAAGACAATTAAGCGAAAGACCAATCTTTTGAACCGTGGTATTACATTGTGAATATTATCCAAGCAGAGTAAAATAACTTTGTTCAACTAGACACGAAACAGCTTGAAAGTTTCAGAAGCAGCAGTAAACGCGCAACAGGCGTTGTTTCGTCAAATTAGCCTTGACTAAATGAGTGCAGAGGGCACAAGGTATTAATCCTCGCGTTGGGGCTAATTGAATAGCATTGTTGTGCACTAACACAAGGAATAAATCGCAGCCGAGCAGCGTGGAAGATTAGTGCTCTAGCGGGCCTAGTGCCTAGGTCACATATCCTTTATCAAAGATTGGTTCCACCAAGTCGCCTGTTATTGAGGCGGATTGGTGCGCTTAGCAGGAATGGAACTTAAGCCGCGGGGTGGGCAAGCTTCGCGGAGACATGTGAGTGATATGAAAAGGGAGGGCAAAGTAAGAGGAGAGGCGGCGAGGGGGGGGGGGGGGGGGGAGGCATGCTCTTCGCGCCTGAAGCCCTCAATCACCACCGCGTTCGCGGAACGATGCGTTCGCGCTGTGTAATAATCTCGCCAGCGCCAACGACGACAGGCCCCGACCGCAGGCGACGCCCACGAGAACGTCAGTGGAATCTCGCCCACTTTCCGCCGCACGTCAGCCTCCGACGTGCATTCGCCAACATTCCTCCCCCCCCCCCCCCCTTCTTCAGAGCGCCGCAGAGTTTCGATAAAAACTTTCCTCGAGTACTGAAAAGAGAGGGAGTGGGAAGCGGAGAGAAAAAAAGAAACGCGAACAGAAATATTACGCTTCTTGATTTATTGCCAATAAGACGCGCCAACTTTGGCGCCTTCAAATTGTCCCCATTCTAGATTTTCTTTCACATTCTTTTTTTATCCTTCCTAGTGCGCCATTTTTATTTCTTCTTTTTTTTTTGATGATTTCAGTTCGTCCTCTTAAGCTTATCTTTCTTCTTGTATGGGCATAGGCGAACGCACACAGATGTTGAAGAAATGCTGTGTGACGAAAGAAAGAAAAAAAAGGAAAAGACAAATTCTGCAGGCATGAAGAGATTCTCCAAGTTATAGCAGAAAGGAGCTCTCTTTCGTCTTCCTCTTACTTTCTTTCACCCTGTTTTCGCTATCACCTCGGTCGAGAGACGAGGATATAGAACGCGCCGCGCTCGCACAGAAGTATAAGTGGATCCCAGGCTGCAGATTATGTTTTATTGCTTACTCTAAACGCGCACCAGCCGCATCCTATTCCTCAAAGAGTACTCGTCTAAATGTCGTCTGGAATCTCATTTCGACTCTCATCCTTATCGCGGACTTATAACACTGACGCCTCAGCGTGGCTCAGAAAGAAAAGAAAGACGAAAGATAGCGCAACGGAGCCGAGGAATTCACCGAGTGCCTTTCTCGCTTCTGTTTCCGAACATTCATTTTTTTTTTTTTTTTTTTCTGGCATTGCCGCTACCATCTTCGCCCTGTAAAAGCGGCGGTCGCTTTCCACACTGTCGGCTTCACTGCGAGGTGATTCGTGGTGCGGCGAAAACCGCTTTCTGCGGTTGAAAAAGGCCCGCGTTGCGGCGCGGAATGGCAGAACATTGGGGGCGAGAGAGCGCAGCTACGGTCGGCCGCAGAAGACGCAAGGAGAAAAAAAATAAGATGGCAAGAGGAAGACGAGGCAGAGAATGGAATTTCCGCGCTCTCGTGGAAGGAAACAAGAGCGCGCCGAGAATTGTCTTCAAATGTCTCCTCCCGCCCCTTTTCTCTACACCTCGGAGGTCATTGGCTGCCCTGGCGCCGAATCGAAGGCACGCGCGGCTGCATTCCGCCGACCGCCCAAAAGTACTTCTCTTCTCAGCCTCTCTCTCTCTCTCTTTCTCGAATTCCGAGCGCACATTGTCAACTTGCACAGACAAAGAGTAGCATTTTTTTAAACAGTAATACTGCTATTATTCACTGCTGTGGCTAGCGCTGCTATATGGTACGTCTTGCTTAATTCCTGCCAGAGCTTCGGATACGTATACGCAAAAAAGGTTTTGATGCTAAAACTTTTTGTAAGAGCAGTTGCCAAAGAATCGTGCAGTCGAACACGTTATGACCGAAGGCGGCCAATTAATGGCAAAGACGTTTTACGAACGGAAAGCTTTCTGAATTTGTCATGAAATGGTATCTGGATAGCGCAATGATGTCTGGATACCGTTTGTGAATTTTGGTCCTTGAAGTAATCTGGGGCCGTATTCACAAAGGTCATTTTTCGTAAGTGCTCGGTGCCATTCACCGGCGGCGTTGGCTAATAAGTATGTCCAGCATCATGATTGGCTGGAAGTTGCTCTTACGAAAAATTCTAACGTAAGAGTTATGATTTTTCTGCGAATTGGGGCCAAGATGCTTGCAATCACGTGGTCGGTGTGAGAATATCGAGCTGTGCAAGCGTAAATGCAAAAAAGAAAAAAGAAATTCTTTGTGTCTTGTTGCACCAAGCACCGGAGCTGAGGCTTGGAAGAGAGAGAGGACAAATGCAGGGCGTGAATCTGAGAATGATTTTATTTGAAACTTGGCAAAAATATCTTGAATGACTTATCTACATAATTTATGTGGACGCGACAGACAAAAAGCAACCAGAAAAACAAGACAATGAGAGTTTAGTGTACCTGACACAACACAACACAACACGATCATCAGCATCACCATCATTATTAACCTACTTTCATGCCCACTTCAGGACGAAGGCCTCTCCCAGCGATGTCCAATTACCCCTGTATTGCGCTAGCGGATTCCAAGTTCTGCCTGCAAATTTCCTAATTTGATCACCGCACCTAAACTTCTGCCGTCCTCGACAGCGCTTCCCTTCCCTGGTCGGGCTCGATCAGGCAACGCAGGATGGCCCACGTCTTCGCCGTACTCAGGGTACCTTTGAGCGAGGTGCAAAACTGGACCCAATTTTGCTGCGTCAGCTTTGTGCCCCTGCCATCAAATTACTGCGACCGACTCGAAATCCAGCGACTCAACCGCAGGATTTATCCTCCCCCTCACAAAAATCTCAGCACTGAAGAGGCAATAGCCCTCAGACTTATCCAAACAAACACATTCCCAAACCTACACAGATACAGCAAAATATACCCACAAACATATCGCTGCATCTGCCCCTGGTGCGCCGACACACGCCCTACACTCTTTCACATCTCGTGGGGGTGCGGGGGCAAACCTCAACATTTAAAGACGCCTAACACGTCATTTTAGCGGTGGGAGGTACAGCTGACCGGCGATGCCCTGGCGGGACAACAAGCTCTCGTCCAGCAAGTACGTCGAGCAGCCATGGCCAGTGGAGTCCTGGAATGAGGACACCACCCACTCGTCCTCAAGATCAACGATCTGAATGGTCTAAATAAATGTTTTTCTCTCTCTCTCTCTCTTCCCTGGGCACCCGCTCTCCAACTCTTCTGGACCACCGGTTATCTGTCGTACGAATTACAAGTGCATTTTTTCATCTTAATGCCAACTAGAACATCGGCTAGCTCCGTTTGCTCTCTGACCCACACCGCTCTCTTCCTGTCTCTTGAAGTTACACCTAACATTTTTCGTTCCATCACTCGTTGCGAGGTCTTTAACTTATTCTCAAGCTTTTTTGTTAATGTCCAACTTTCTCCCCATATGTGCGTATATCGGTAGAATGCAGTGGCGATACAATTTTATTTTCAGCGATAGACATAACACACAACTAAATTTCTTTTCGCGAAAGCGCTATGCAAACGGCGCTCACGTGAACTTCCTCTAGAGGTCGTATTTCTGATGCGTCCGTAACCTCTCTACTTATCACGGTCCGTATTCACAAAAAGTGTCTTACGCTGTAATTCTTCGTAAGAAAAACTTCCAGCCTATCCTGATGCTGGACATATTACTAGCGAAGGTAACCGGCCAATGGCAAAGAACCCTTAGGAACGAAAAGCGTTATCACTTCGGCCCCTGACTTGGGTGCTTAGCTGGGATAGTGCCAAAATGATGGGATAAATACAATCGCTGCAGTGAAAGACTGCAGATGTTTGGGACAGCCTAACAGACCTTAAGATAAGACTTACCAAGCCTAGTGTTCAGAGGACCTAAATAGGTCTTGCCACACCAGACAGTGAGAACACACGCACGGCCACACTCTATTCATAAAGCAATACGATATATTGTCTGTGCACTAGACTTTTTGCGCATTGTTAAAGAGTTTACTTAGCTTGACAGGCGCAGAGGAGGATGACCTTAACGCCCGCATGGTCGCCTACCTTTTTGAAACGGCGCGAGCGATGCTCTAGGAGAAAATAAACCTTAGCATTCACTTTAACCATGTTCCGTACGTCTCGCAGACCAAACGATTTAATTTACTGTGTGAGGATTGTGCATAGACCAACTTCAGTCCGAAAATGACATTTCACAGCCGTGTTTTAAGACGTCTCGCAACATTTCTCTTCTCCATTGCCTGTGTTGCATTCCTTCGTCGCGACATTCCTGTCTGAACGCACACAGTAGTATCGCTGAAAAATCAAGACATCACTGGCCCAATTACTTGAGCCGGAAAATAAAGCACGCTGATATGCACATCTGCGAAAAAGATGCGAATGACTGACTCGGTAACCTAAGCTCTTAATACGGACATGCACAGCCCCAATCAAGTTTTCTTTAAAGCTGCAAGACATCTTTTTATGACGTCTTTGTTTTTCTCTCAGTTCCGTCATTTGTGAAATTTCGTTTTTGGCAACGGTGTTCTAACACATCTACAGTTCTACCTCACCTTAAATTAGTCGGTATAGGAGAAGGAGGAGGAAAAAAGGAAAGGAAAGATAGATAGGTTAACCAGACGTACCTCCGGTTTGCTATACCCTACACGGGGGAAGGGGTTTAACGGATGAAAAAAAAAGGAGAGGGAGGGAAGAAGGTACTCTAAGTGTGGACACGCGCGGTTGTCCCTCACTTCACAATTGGTCACTGAGGCCAGTCATGCTCATGAGTAGTAGCAATGCCCGCGTCGCTTTGTAAGCCTGAGACGCGTGTAGCCATGGTCCAAGAATCTTTGTTTCTGAAAATGGTCTGCTGTCTAATTGGTTTAACACACTCCGAAGAACATCGCTTTCAATGTCATAAAGATTATAAACACAACACGTGCCCTATCGTCTCTTCACAGTTGCATGAGTCACAGATCGGTGTGTCCGACATTCCAATAAGGAATGAGTAGGCATTCCTAAAAGCCACCCCTAACCAGAGGCGTCAAAGTAAAGTTGCATCACGGCGGGAGATGTTCAATGGAATCTGCAGCCGGTATACCTGCTGTATACGCATTATAAGCTTCCTCTGTGAAAGGCTGTTAAGTGGTGATGTTAGTTATTGTAAATTATCTTGAAAAAGTAACAGAAAGTTTGGACACCGTGTCTTCATTAAGGATCTATGCTGCGAAAAGATAACAAGAAAGACGCGGTGTGAAGATGTGTGGAAAACCGACCGGAACTACAATTTCATCGTACCATTTTCTCAGTTGGTGCTTGCGCTGAAAAAAATCGAAAAAAAAATCAATCCTACAAGCTAATCTTTACGAAATGATTTTACGCGACATTACTATATTGATAATACGATGGTCCTATTAATCGCTTCTTGTCGTCTTCTCGGATTGGCTCGATGAAGATCTTGCGCCGTCTATTTCATCAATCCTTCGGAACGTCTGCAATTTAATTATCTCTTTCTATTGTAGCTGACCTAGCCGACCACGCCTTTAATCACCCGATTTCGGAAATGACGGGAAAAAACGCCGAAAAGACCGAAAGAATCCACTAAATAATTGATTTGACAGTAATAAAGACCACTGCGAAAAAATCGTCAAAGGTACAGCTAGCGGGTGAAAAACGCAGTGACGCGTTTCAGACCGGTTGCCACGCGACCACAGCGCGAAGCTTGAGTCGCCCCGGCCCCCCCCCCCCCCCCCCCCTCGACACCCCCTACCACCCACACCGCGCCCAAAAAGAACCCGTCCCATCTCCTCACCATTCCCTCGCCGTTCCTTCTTTCCTAGTCACGTTGTACATACCACGTGTGATTGAATGCAGATGGCCAGATTACTTAATTGCCCTGGGGACGTGTTGCGCCCCATAAGGGCGCTGCGCTGCGCGTTCTTCGCCGGCCAACCCCGCTGTGCCCCGCTGCTATTACGCCATCGGCGAGGCACACACAATCAGGCTGGCCATTAACAATGCACGCCACCAGGGTCGCTGCCTGCCAAGGCCCCTGGAGGAAGGGGATGCTGCGAGGAGGAGGCCGGGAGGGGGTGGTGCTGCTGTGAATAGGCACGTGATTCCTCCGCGCTCGGATGTACAGTCACGGGGCCATCGCCTAGAGCTAAAGCCCTCGGCGGGTGTGTGCACCTTCAGAACGGAAGGTTGTACCATAAGCTTACTGTGGTCATTACTTGCGTAATGACCACTTCCTCGGCACTCTTTGGCGGGTATCACCTGTCCTGCGCATCGTTTCTTTATTAGTGAAATTGTTATGCCAGGCGATGCGAGAATATTTAAGCGGGGGCAGCACCGGCTTGTTGTGCCTTCTCGCTATTCTCGATGTTATTTTTATTTCCAGAATACGACACACGCCTACTGTTGGGAGATGGGCAAATAATCAGGTGGCGAGAAGCCGCAGAACCTGATTTTATATTTAGTTATATACACAGTACAACGGACACAGTGTCATAGCAGACATGGGCAATCTAATACTTAGAGGTAAAATATGATAGCGCAGCCTAGTAAACGAAACATCGCATTATCGGTGGAGACAACACTTATTGTTCCAAACAAAATTAGAGGTAACGCTGAAATTTGTGCAGGCGGCTTTAGAGTGATGAGCTTGAATAATATTGTTTCAAGGGTAACTGCCTGTTTTCAATTGAATATTGAATTTTTATTAGACAAACTAAGGTAATAAAAAAACATGTTGAGTAGCATCTGGATCCGTAGCATCAAGCTAATGTGGATCCATGCATAAATAGTAACAACAATACTTGAATAAACATACAGGCAGGAGACACCTTTATACAGCACATAAGCAGCATATCAGATTAGCATACAAAACAGCGTTTCAATAACTAATACAGCTGTTTGTAATAACGTTTAAGCATCACAAAAAAAACCTTTATTAGTTAGCTGAGCAGGAAGATTGCTCTATAAAGAAAAACGAGCACTAGAAGTATACGACAGCGATGCCATTACTCCAAGTCGGCAGTCTGTCCCAAGAAACAACAGGCTGTTCTTTGAATTCCAAGTATCCTGCTTGTGTATGAGATTAAGCACTTCTCCCTCAGTCAGCCTTATCATATGCGTGTGCACTGCGTCAATTTTCGCAGTTTAGCTGTGAAGACGCTTTGAATGCTGAGTTGCCCTTTTTTCTTCTCATTATCAAGTGCATTGATCGTGATTATGAAATCGTGCATAACTCACCATAACGGGGGAGATTAATGTTCCTCAGATCGTTACCACTAGCTTTGAATTGATACTTATTGAACTTAAAGCTCCTATAAGTTTCAATGGAAGTCGGAAACACAGGTCACTTTTTTTTTACTAACAGTACCTAGAGTCCCAAATCAGGGCAGTTAGTTCATGTTCAAACGTTCAGCCAATATCCCAGGCAACATCACGTACACTGTTGTTTTTCTTTTACTTCTCTAAAACAAGTATGCATCACAAATTGGTCGATTTAAGTGCACTTTTGCTTCACTGTAGAGAATGACTAAGTACCTGTATTAGTGACGTTGAGTGGCATCGTCGACGGCATCCCTGAGTTCATAACGGCATAAAAGTAATAGCTCAAATTGTTGGGTACCATTATACTTAACCTGTACTATGCATACAGAGCCTCTTATTTATGTTATTCTGAGTAGCTCATCATAACGTATCTATTGCACATAGAAAGTGATTGTTGTCTAAACCATCGTGCAGTTAATCCAAGCCACATGATGTGACGTGCTGCTGTCTGCAACAAACGTAGTATAATTTTATTTGTTCAGTTGGCCTCTGATATCTGCCTTGATTTATATGAAACATCTGAGGCCGTAGTCACCTAAGCTGCTTTTCGTCCGTACGTGCTTTTAGTCATTGGCCGGCCACTTCCGGAAATATGTATACACAGCATAAGGAGTGGCCGGAATTGATTCTTACGAACAACTATATCGTGTACGGTCGCTTACTGCAAAACAACTGGAACGCTGTAGAAAACGCCGGCGTACAACCTCACCTGCCTTTCTATCACCTTCGACGTTCTATACAATAGGCAATAATTTTGCGACAAATATTTCGTCTGGCTGTTATGAGCACCACTTCATTACCTCCAATCGACGTTTCTTCTCTTCTCAATAAAATGAAGCGAGGATATGACAGGGGAGCCGAAGCGACGCAGACCCCGCGCTACTATACACCGTTTCGCGTTCCCGGCACCCGAAGCGGCGTCACGGCGCGTTTTGTTCGTTGCTCCTTACACCGAACCTGGTTCCACCACAGGCGCTCCCAGTCCAACGCTCGCGAGCCTTCCTCACGGCGCGCCCCCGCTAGGGTTCACTGTCGATAGCTATTCACTGAAACTGGGCCCATTCATCTTGGGAGCCCGCGGCTGAACATGCCGCGCCTGAAAGACCCCGAGGGGGGGTGCCTCCCCGGAGTGTCCCTCTCCTCGCCCTCGGGGTCGCCGGCGTAGCCGCGGCACAGCGATGGCTCCCACGAAAAATTACTCGCTGATTTAGTCATTGAGAGCAAGAGGGGCTGCCGCCGCCGCCACCGCACAAAAGAGCAACGGAAGAAAACAAGAGCAGCAGCTCGACATATTGAATGTGTTACGCGATGGGTTCGTTGCGACGTGACACGTCGGCTGCGTCCCCCTCCCCCCTCGGCCGGGCGCGGGCGCGCGCTCTGGCGGACGAAGGCGGGGAAGTGTGTGCCCCCCCCTCCCTGCACACCCTGTCTGCCTCATGAGGCGCACTGATCGCGGCAATCGTCGGCCCAATTGCTCTTTTACATGCCGCAGAGGGGGAGCTGGCTGAGGGTAGCATTCGCTGTCTCGCGCGCTTTTCTTTTATTATATTCTTTTCGAACGGGCGCGCGAGGTGTTCTATACGCATATACCGACAAAGTGGCGACAGTGATCGCTAGAATAATTTTAGTTGCCGCCTCCAGAAGACCGGAGACCACTCGGTATTCATGGTGCATGCGCTGCCAAGTTGTCTCAATATCCCTGACGGCAGGTATTAGAGATTCTTGAATGGCGCTGCGTTTTGAGGCCGTTCTTTTTGCCGTTGTAGTTGCCGGTATGCACTATATTTCTTCTTGCTCGTCTTTTAGTGTAACTACGTAACAAATCGTCAGATGGCATAAGTCAATCTGCTTCTTCTTGGCCGGATTTCTATCTGTCGTTCTGTTTTCTTCAGCTGTTTGACTACCAAGTCAGAGCTGTACTCGTTCTACCGCTTGTCCCACGTAACTTGAGCCAACTTTAAAAATCTGCGGAATGCGACGTAGCTGGACAGAACCAAGGTAATGTTGATTGTCGTCGCTTGGAGATAAAAACTACCGCGCGACTGGCCGCTCGAGACAGTTTGCGTGTATTTGCGGGCGTCTTTCACGCTCGAAAAAACACTTTCATATAGCACGTATTGAGCAACAGAAAGCTGCATCGGGAGTATCTCATGTCACCCTACAATCTTCTAATTGACACTTTTCATCTAACTACAATAATGTAAAAGTGATTAATTAATTAGGACTATTTTTCTAATTAGGGGGAATGCAAAAAATAATCTGAGTATCTCCAAGCGACGACAAACAACGTTACCTTGGTTCTGTCCAGCAACGTGGTATTTGCATATTTTTAAAGTTTGGATCAAGCTACGTGGGACACTATATAGCTGCTTGTATCGCAATATTGGAGCCGTACTCGTCCAGGCTTCTCGTGCTTTGCTTGCCAGAGACGAGCTGAGCTCGTGAATGACACGAATGACGAGCTGAGCTCGTCATTCGTTTGAGTTTCGCCGCTTGTGCGCATGCTTGAGCCCTATAACGTGAAACTATTCCAATTAGTTTTTTCTTCCAATCTCCTAACGTCAGATTTACGTAACCGCCGAAGCAAGCATCGGGACGGTGACTCGCGGCGTTGTTTGAACTGACCTATGAAACACTCTCCTCGTTTATAGGAGGCCACCTTTGTTTGCTTTCAAAGCAAATAGCATGGCCTTACTTGACAGGTTTTTTCCTATCTAATTGGCTACCCAGAGGCAAGGAGCACGCAGAAGTGGGAGGATTTCGGTGGGTCCGGGCTAGCGAAGCTAAAGTACATAACCTGATGAGGAGGGTTGTGCCGGCGTCTGTAATTGGCCCGCTTCTTCTTGCTTTGCTTTCGATACCTGGTAGAAAATCGCGGTGTCATGCCACGTAAGGGTAAAAATGCAGCTGGAACGGATCCTGAGCGAAGAACATTTAGCATAGCGATATCAAGTACGGGTCAAAAGGGCCCAACAACGTTATACTGCCACGCAAAAAATGTTATTATACGTAAATAAATTCATTCTCCCCGGCAGCTCCGACTAGCCAGTGCCAGAGCGATCGGCGGGCAGTCACCTTCTATTCATTTCGGAACAGGGCAGTCTCCGGCTATTCACGAAAAAGAATCATATGTTGTTTATCATATTAATATTAACGCGGTGAGTTTTCGCGGTTTTGTGACATCGCGTGACAGACAGGCGAAGTGCTCGCAGCCCGAAAGCTTTTGACCAATTGTGGGCAGCTGATGGTGAAACATGCGTAGAATCGTAAATAATTATTTTTTTTGATTGGTCTAATCATGCATGATCAGTGTGTACACTTCATATCAGATGAGGATCTTCTGTAGTTTTCCTGATGTCGCGTAACGGACAATCAAAGTGGGGGTGGCCCGAGAAACGTTTAACCAATCGTGGAGGGCTGACAGCAGAAATGGTATAGAAACGTTTGGAATAGCTTAACGTTATAGCACCCCTTCAATGATTTAGATTCCTTTGCTGGCTTACTTCATGCCAGCATATTCTACGACACTTCATATTCTTTGATTTTATTCCAGGTAAAAACGCCGACTCCTACAGGTGTATCATGGGAAATCCTCATTTTCAGAGCAGATATATTTCAATAATTTGTTTTAGTGAATATAAGAGTTAAACGGCACATGTATTGTATTTTTAATACGGATATAATGAGTAATAGTTTTATGGAATAAAAAAAAAACTGTGACTTTCTACACTTTTTTTACGGAAGATCTTGGTTAGGTTAGGTTAGGTTAGGCTTTTGACCTACATACAGCATATACTCGAGGGTGCTCGAGTATATACTGTATTGAAATCTTCTGACGGACACTGTGTACTGACGGCATTGTCGTAAAATTAGCTTTTTTTCAGCATGTTTATGCATCGTCAGTTTGTCGTACACATTGTCTACAGCATTAACGGCGCGATTAGAACAAGCTTGAATGACAGATACGTAAATCAGACAGCTGCAAACGACCACCACGAACTCACACCTCGTAATAAAGACTTGCGCTAGATAAGTTTTTATAAACATAACGCACTTGATTACTATATTCCTATACAAGTCAAGAGAAATGAGGCGTTTCCCTGTCAAAGGACCCCCCTCCGGCCAATGGTGTCGCTCCGTGAACATGACGTCGCGGCCGTTACGCAATGGGTGCTAAGAGAAAAGAAGCACAGTCAACGACGGCATACCTTAGTGGTTTGATGAAACGAGGAAATTTGGAGATGTACGAAGCGTCCGCTGGCGCAATACTGGGGTAATTGGAGATCGCTATCCCGGAGAATCCGTCGTCCTTCAGTGAACATAAAAAATGATGATGACGGTGATGATGATGATGATGAAGCACGCTTTCAACACTGGCTTTGTTATGCAGAAATGAGAAGAAGGTATTCAGCGGTTGCTCCTGCTCACATGTGCCTGTCCTCTTGTCGTTCGCAGGTGAAAAGCCGCACAAGTGCGCCGTGTGCGGCAAGGCGTTCAGCCAGTCCTCGAACCTGATCACCCACAGCCGCAAGCACACGGGCTTCAAGCCGTTCGCTTGCGATGTGTGCGGCCGGGCCTTCCAGAGGAAAGTGGACCTGCGCAGGCACAAGGAGACACAGCACGCCGACATCCGGCCCATCTAACACGCCGGAATCTCGACCGCGCATCGCCGCCGCTGCTGCTGCTGCTGCTGTTGCTGCAGCCACCACCAGGACGTGCTGCCTGTGTACCGCGCGGATCAGCGCGGGCAGCAATGTAACGGTTGCAGATTGGGACAGCTTAGAACCGGAATTTGGCACCAATCGCTGGCAGAGACAACAGCGTTCACAAGAAGCGAGCGTCCTTGGTACCCACGGGCGGCGCAGAAGACCCCTCGAATTGCGAGTGCATCACGACGCGAAGAAAATAGGGGATGCCATTGTAACGTGTCGTTGTGCACCACACATGTCCGTCTTTCTTGTGTGCGTTCTTGCGCGTACGCGGTGCGGATTTGCTTCTCTTACCCCCAATGTTGCGCAGTGCTGCTTGTGGTTGAAAGATGAAACGATCTGGTGTACAGAAATGGTGAATCGTGCTTGACATAGTGAGCGTGAGCTGTACTCAATGGACGGCGTTGTTTGAAGTGATCGGCAAGGGTAACAATTGAGTGCGAAGCTGCAACCATTAATGATTTGATACAGTCTTGTCGATTTAGCGGCGCACATTGTAATACCGGTCACAAATTTCACGTTTATCGATATGCTGTCTAAGTTATGGCCTGGTTTTCGCCACACATGCACAGCTGCCTTTACGTCTCTTCAATGCAGCGCAGCAGAGGTCACGGAGTGGGTTACTTTTTTTTGCGTTCGTGACACGCCCCATCGCAAGGTTTCGGATTCTTGAAAACGCGCGATCGTAACGCGTGTCAGCGAAGCACAGTGACTATTTTTTTTTGTCGATGTAAGGCACTGCCTTCCACTTTTTCGAGTCAAACTGGAGTGTTGCGTGAATGAACGTTCTAGAATATAGGGATTAGACATATGAGCCCCATATCAGAAAGATAGCCGGGCATGTACACCACGCGCCGTGCCATCTGTGGCACATATTAAATGTATTGGATGGCCTAATATAACGCTCCATATGCAGACCTGCATATTACGGACCTGTCAACATACTCCTTTGTGAGCATAGATTGCGCGCACAGTACCACAATTCTCATAATTCAAAAGTTCTCGCCCCGTGACACATTGTCACTGTGAGCATGCTGACCGTGTCTATGTGGTGACCGGTATGAAACTATGACTTACAGTTCTTCGTAGAAGCGTAGGAAGCGTTTCAAAGCACGTGAAGGTCGCTTAAAAAGACGCTAACTTAAACACGTTGGTGTATTACACTTTATGAGCACCGAACCGGTAAGTCTTATGGCGTTCGGCAGCTTGCTATATAAGCAAAAAGCACGGAAAAGCTAAAAACTGCGGTCGGCACCCCCTCGGAATTACCGCACTGGTTCCCAGTGATGTGATAGATTTTGAAATTGCATACACGCTGCCAAATAGCTGTTTACGAAGAAAGTATAAAAATGTTGCGTCAGAAACCAAGCTAATGATCAACCTCACAAATTACGGGAAATATAATTGTACAAAAGGCACGAGAAAATCCTGAAATCCGCAACATCATAATGATGTCAGTGAAGTCTAGGCAAACGTGCGAAATTCAAAAATTGAATATGTACTTTAATTTTCGTGATTAAAATCAGCGTTTGTCAAAAATAATATTAAATTGAGCTGCTAAACAATAATGATCCCATCTAAACTGATTTGATGTTTCTTTTTAGTGCCCCTTTAAACGGCCCGTAAGTGCCCTTCGCCTCGCCCTTTATTCGACCACATTACGCCTGGGAAATGATCAAAATACTCATGATGTAATCAAGCTGGAATCATTAGCGTCAGTTTTCAAGAGAACCTAAGTGTCCCCTTTTCAATGGTAAATAAATTGAGAAGGTAACATCTGTAATAATTACAACCCGAATGCATGGCAATGGTGGAGACCTCTAAATTTCTGATGCTGCGTGGTGAGGAACATTTTGGCACTGAGAATGCCAAACCATATTAAATAACCCTTGACATTATTGCAACTTGCACCAGAGCGTTTTAAAAAGTTATAATGTATGAAGTTTCCCTTCTTCGTAAAATTTTTCTGCTTTGTTAAGACGTGAGTAAATTAGCATTTTCGCTTTGCCTGAGAACGTGCGATGTGCGTATCATGAAGGTAATAGTTACAGTTATCTCGTATCTCGTCCAGCGATGCACCAACATAAGTTACGTTATGGGTTATTCTAGTCATACAAAGTCAGCTTGTCGCCAACAATCGCTTCACTTCTCCGCATCGCCTTGACCAAAGCCTTGCGATTCACTTCGGCAAATGCCATATCTTTAGATAAATCAAGAAGAAAGTTAAGAGTACCTCAACATGTCTTACAATTGGCAATACTGCATCCTTGAGGAAACTGCTTGTATGAAAGGCGTGTTTTCTCATGTAATAATAAGAGTGGAATTTTAGCAGGCTGTGTCCAGCGTGTGGGATAGCTTACATGTAGGTAGCCGTTCTTCAACGTGCATCCGCCCTGTATATAAAACACATAAATAAGGCTTCTTTGTGGACACTGGAGAAGTCTGCGGGGTCATAAGGCGTGGCTTGATAGCTTATATAATATAATAATATGGCATATTGAAATTACATATATGGGGATACGGCAGGACACAGGTGTTCAGCGTACACAAGCCCGAAAAGTGGAACAAGTCCGAGGAGTGCCAGGCAGTGTCTTATGCTCAAAACGAAAATCGTTTCAAATCTGAAATGACCGGGACTCTAAATAATCTCATAAAGGGCTTCTTAATCTTCCCTGAAACGACCTAGATATTATTTCGAAAGCTGTGATGGTTAGTGTTTATTAAGAAGCTATTGTGAAATTTACGATACACAGTATTGCTCCTAAACACTGTTGTACTTAATTTACAAGCCCTTGTGGTTAAAAATCCCGAAAGCTCAAATATAGACTTTTTCGTGCCACATTTTTTTTCATTCTGTACATCAATACGAAGTTAACCGTGTGCACGCAGTTAAAAGTGCAATATCGTTGTAACCACGGAGCAATACTTAGCATCACAATTCAAATAACACTTAAGTGAAAAAAATGCAGATCATCCTCGAAAAAAAAGGAAGAAGAAGAGAAAAGCGAGTGGACAATAATTTGCATCCTCAGCAGAGTAAACATAAGTACAAGAACTTTAATTAGGTGCTCTTACAATTTTTACTTCTCTTTTTTTAGGGGTTATATTAAAGGCAGTCAAGATTTTTCAGTTAGTTTAGATCTAAAACTGGGCTTTTAATTAATGCGACTGCATGAATACACGTTGTAAAACATTCAGATGAAATCGAGCAGACGCGACGCTGAAATTAAAGATATATCTATCCCGGTTGATTCGAAGCTACAGTTTATCGCATGTTGTTGCAGCAAATAAATTTCACCCAAGCTGTTGCAGCAAAACTTACGGCAATTAATTTTTTCCCACAGCGTGATGCAGAAACTGGGCTTGGATAGTCTTGAATAAACCAGCCCTTAGATAATTGCGTCGCTCGAGAACCACCCTCGTGTTCAATGCCCGAGTTTTGACGTGCAATTAGTTGTTACTCAAACTGTTTCAAAAGTCAACTGCACACATTTTGATCTTTAGAAATTGAGATCAGAGGAACGATGATACGCTCAAATCTGGGGCTTTCTGCGGTAGCGTATTTTGGCCTCCATAACAGACTGAAAGTTGGCTTTCTCCTAGTGTCGTTAACGCGATCCTAATTTAGCAGTAATTATAAACGTTGCGCCTACTTTGGGATATATTCGAACCGAAAACTTTCGGAGATGAACTTCAAAGCTCGCATGTATTAACAGAAGCATTGAACGGGGCCATTATTTAAAAAGAAAATATCTTCTTACGCGTTAATTGTCCGTAAGAGCGGTTGCCGGCCAGTAGTGACCGTTTAACCAAATATTAGCGAAGGTGGCCGGCCAATGAGAAGCAGCTCTTACGAACGAAATGTTTTTGAATTCGGCCTCAGAATCACGGCAAAGCGGGTTAGTTTGGTGCGATGCAAGAATAGAAGAGCGCCGAACACAGAACAATGCCGAAGGAGGTGTGACGAGCGCTGATTTGCAGTCAATGTATCTTAATTTCTGGCCAAGCTGACAGTAGACTCCTTGCACAGCGTGTGCGCGTCGGCATAGATCGGCGTCCACTTGTGCAGTTTGGCAAGCGCATATCATTGTAGCGGATGAAATTGCATGTTTAATAAAAAATATTTCTCAAATTGAGCGCTCGTTTCATCCCCTTCGCTAAGGTCATATTAAGCGTTAAATCGTATTTTGCAGACCCGTACTATGTGTGACATTGTACGCGACAAGCTGGTTCACGAACTGACGACACGTTCCAAAGCAATGCTTTATGCCGGAACCTGCACGCTTTGTTTAACTGACGCAGGCAGTTATTAGCAAGGTGTAACTGGTTTCAGTCAACAGGCAATGCGTCGCCTGATTTCGAGCCGCGGAGCTGCTGGCGAGCTAAGACGGCGAGCTGCGCTTGCGCCACGTATCCAGCAGCGTCGCTACATGCATGCCAGTGAGCCTCGCGTCCTTGTAAATAGCCTCTCCCATGAACGGGTTGCGTGTTTTCACGTGTACAGCATACGCCAACGTAGTTTGAAAACTTGCTGCTGTTTGTCATTGCTGTCTAGTCTTGCTTTAGTACACGAACACGAATCGAAAAAAAAAAGTGAAAATGGCGCAGCACTTATAAGCAACACCAAAGATTGTGAAAGTCAGCGACTACGCCTGTGTGTCTACTGTAAAGACGCGTTGTTTTTGTTTTTGTTTTATTTTCATGGCGACCATGTTACTGAATAAATTTCCTTTGTGTTTGACAGAAATATCACGGGCTTTGCTGTCTTCTTACTTTTCAAAGGTACTTGTCTATTGCACTCTCTTCCATGCTGACTGGCCGGACCCGAAAGACTCGCAAGATACTCCTGTAATTATCTTCAGCCTGCCGATTCATCTGGGATGAACGATAATCTGCTGCGGCACGGGCGGATTAAATGTGGTGGGAGAGAGGGTGCAACCACGCTTTTTTTTTTTTTTGTGCCAGACCTCTGTCAAGTATATATAGAGGGTGTTTCACTTAACTTGGGCCAGACTTTAAAAATATGCAAATGGCTACGTAGGTGGACAGAAGCAAGGTAATGTTGTTTGCCGTCGCTTGGAGATATTCAGATTATTTTTTACATTCTGCCTTATAACTTAATAAGTCTTAATTATTTATTACCTTCACAAACAATATACTTAGATGAAAAATGTCGATGAGAAAATTGTAGAGCAACATAAAAAACTTTCGATACAGCTTTCTTTTGCTCAATGCAATAAAAGTGTTTTTAGGAGCGTGAAAGAAGCCCGCGAATACACGCAATATTGCCGCGCGACTGGCCGCTCGAGGTACCTTGCCAAGGATCGTTGCAGGAGCGGTCGGGAGTGAACGCGCGCTGGCAAGCATACGTGTGGTCTGACCTTAAGGTTCGCGTGGTTCGAGGCTTGTACAACATCAATAGAAATTAGTGAGGCCCAACGGCTACGACTCCGATAAGCAGTGTGGTCACGCAGGCGGCCGCGGCCGTGCGTGAGCAGACATGGTAGGATTCTTCCAGAAGTGCATAATTCTTATCTGAATTCGAAGCGCAGATTTTCTTAGATATCAGCCTTTTTATTGAACTGCGTCAATAAATACGCACAATAACAACAGCAAGAATCGCACTGATCCAAACACCATTTTTGTTGATGTCAGCTTTGGGCCAATGACAGCGCTCTGTGGGAATCTGCCCGCTGATGTCAAGGGGCAGCCGCCGGCAGCCCGAAAGGGTGAGAACAAGGCCTCTGTTGAAGAGAGTGTTAAAAAAGGTGCCCTCACGCACCGCTTGTGAGCCTTACGCGCAGCGCGCTAGTGCGAAATTTGGCTGAGAAAAGGAAGCAGTTATGCGGCTCCGGTGTTTAATAAATTGAAAGAAGTGCAGGCGCACGTAAAGAAGCAAGAACATACATTTAATTTAGGCGCGTCGGCGGGGTGTTTCACGTGCGCTTGCACTTCTTTCAATTTATATATAAATATATAGGTCAATCAGCACTGGAGAGAGCGCGTGAAAAACCGCGAACTCTGCGCGCAAATGTTCTTGTTCAACTCCCTCGTCTTCCATCAGCCTGACTGGTACATGAGATGGCATTAGCCGCAATTTCAGATTCCCTAGAAGAATCACACGGAATTGTTCACAGTGCAGGGTAGTAAACCGGAAACTCGCATCTCGTTAATCTGTCTGCTTTTCCGCTCCAGATATACATTTATCTCTCCTCACTTCAATCCCGGCCGTGTAAATGATGAAACTCTGAAGGAACGCCGTGATGAAATATGGTTTTGAGTCCCTACAGGATAACGTGGAGAGAAATGAGAACCGTAGAAAGACGCGTATATCTAGAGAGACACAAAGCAAGACAACAACAAGAAAAAATAACGATGCAATGAACAGGGCACAGGAAGCGAAGTTTCATGCAAGGAGCAAAAAGGAGTGCGAAGGCACGAGCACCACTGTGTGAACTATGGTTTGAGGGCTACGACGTGCACAGCTTCCGGACGAGGCTGTCAACGTGAAGACCACGTGACACCATCCCGCAAGACCTCGTATGTAACGTCAGTGACGCGTCTCCGGACCTTGTATGGTCCGAAATACCGGCTTACGAGCTTCTCAAAAAGGCTGAGCGGTGGGCAAGGCTTCACACCCAGACTCAGTCGCCAGATTGGTAATTGACGTCGCGGTGACGGAAGTTGTAACAACAGGCATCTTGCTGCATGCTGACGGAAATGTATGCGTCTGTCGCTCTGACGGGTGTGTACGCGGGCAAGCTGAGGAACTTCTTCAGCGTTCTGAGCACATTGCACGGTGTCTGGAGCAAGGCTGTCATCGTTGTCGTACGGTAGCACTAAGGCAGCGTTAAAGAAGATTTGGCCGTTACGCCAGTAGACAAGGTGGAATGGCGTAAAATGCGTTTTCTGCGGCATTGCAGTGTCGCATGCAAATGTGGTGTATGGAAGAATCTCGTCCCAGGTTTTGTGCAGGACGTTCACGTACATTGATAGCATGTCTGCAGTGCTCTTATTCAACCTCTCAGTCAGCCAGTTCGTCTGAGGATGGTAGGCGCTTGTTTTGCGGTGGCTGGTACAAATTAGTTTGAAAACGTTTTCTATCGTGTGCGCTGTAAATGTCGTTCCTCTGTCTGTGATTACGTGTGACGGGGAGCCATGCGTCAGAACGATGTTGTGCATGAAGAACTGTGCTACGAGGTAATGCCTTGGTATCTGCATAACGAGTCAAGTAGCCCGTTGCGACTACAGTCCATTTGTTTACTGTGGACGACAAGGGGAAGTGTCCCAGAAGGTCCATACCCACGAGGTTGAATGGTTCCCTGGACAGCGTAATCTATTGAAGTAACCCTGCGGGCTTCATAAGCGGCCACTTGTGGCACTGACACTCGCGGCAGCCTTTCGCGTAGCATTGCACACAAATGGATAGTCGTGGCCAGTTCTACACCTGGTGTACCCTGGGCTAGAGTCCGTGAAAAGCCGAGGTTACCCGATGCGGATTCGTCGTCATAGGTGAAGAGGATGTCGTGAGATGATCGGTGTGTACAAGGATAATATAGGCTCTGTCGCTGTCACGGGGGCTCTTCTTGTAGAAGGTTCCTCTAATCAGGCAGAACAAGGACAGTCCGCCAAAAATGTGTCGAGGAAGGGAGACGTGGCGACCTTCTAGGGGACCAATGAGAGATCTTAATTCTTCATCAGTTCGCGGCCGTGACTTCAAGTAAGAGACGCGGCCCCGAGAAAACCACTCTCCTCCTCCATTTCTCCGTTTCTGGAGCGACAGTTGACACTTGTGTGCCAGAAAGCGTGTTGGCGTCTTCGCGTTGCGACCAGACTTGAATACAATAGAAGAGGAAGAAAACAAGAGGTGAAAGGCAGAGAGGCTGAACCAGATTAAGTGTCCGGTTGGTTACTCTACACAGGGGGATAGGGTAAGGGTAGAAAAGATAAGAAAATACAATAGAGATATCAAATTCTGTCAACCGCTGGCTCCAACGAGCGAGACGCCCGGATGGGTCTCTGAGGTTGGCTGGCCAGCATAAAGAGTGATTTTCAGTCAAAGCTTTTAAGGGTTGACCGTAGAAGGTAAGGTCGTTACCCCCACTACCGCGAGGCACTCCTTTTCGGATGTAAAAAAGTTGCATTCAACTCTAAAGAGAGTGCGACTAGCGTAAGCTATACCGTGTTCAACGCCGTCTTGCTGCTGTACCAGAACACTCCCAAGTCCGACGTCGCTGGAATGTGTGTGAACCTCTATAGGAGCACAAGAGATGACTGCAGGCATTGCCGTAGCTCTCTAAAAGCAGTCTCTTGCTCAGTGGCCCAGAAGAACGGGGTGCCGTCTTGAGTAAGCCAAGTGAGTGGTGCGGCGATCTTAGAAAAGTTGGTGGTGAATCGACGATAATACCTCCACAAGCCAAGGAAGCGTCTTACAGCCTTTTTGTCCGATAGAACATAAAAGCAATCTGGGGAATGCGGCCTCTGTGCGCACGAATTATGCTCACGAGGCGGAGGAGGCGGCTATCGCCCTGGCCATACACAGCGTACATTCTCCCCTCTTCGTCTTCTCGGATTCCCGTACAGCCTGTTAGGTCCTTTTCGGCGGCGCGCCTATCGAAACGGGCGCATAGGATTGCGATCAACACGCTCACTAATTTTGGTCAAGTCGGCACGGAAGCATATTTCACATTTCATGGTTCCCGGCCCACCTGGGGGACTCGCTTCAACCGCACGGCTGTAACCCCAACGAACGGGCTCACCGGCTGGCGCGTGATTTCACGACCCGCGCAGCCGTCAACGGCTATCCTCGTAACGAGGCTTGCATCCAGAAAGACCCAGTGTGCACCTTTCACGAGATCGTCTCACACTACCGCTTGGAAAGAAGGTGGTTCTCTCCTCCTCACAAAAACATAATAAACCACAAGCTAGCACGCTGAGATTGCTATAAACCCACTCGTACCCCACTCCGTGGTCCCTTAGCACGATAGACCCAGACTTCCCGCAGTCGTGCCCGAAATGCGGAGCTGATTCATGTTCTTTTGATCATATGCTCTGGCTGTACCCAGCCATAGAAAACTCTATACTTGCCACAAAGGAACAGTGGGAGGAGTTCCTAAGAAGCGACCACCACCACATCCAGCTCCAGGCAGTCCAGAGGGCCCACGACATCGCAAGGGGATTTCGCCTCCCGGTGCCTTTGTGGGCGGAGCCACCGACTTGACCTGAGGGAGCCTTCGGCTCCCCTTGGCCACAGTTTCTCAGGACCAATAAAAGTTCTTGTCACTGTCAGCGGTAGCTTTGGCGGGGTCGGGTCGAACTCCCTCAGCCCTCACGAGGGGACGGAGAAATTTGAGCTCCTCGTAACCTAAATGGCACTTCTGAGGCTGCAACCTGAGCTCAGCTGAGCAAATGGCTCCGAGCACCTTTCTAAGGCGCTTC
This sequence comes from Dermacentor silvarum, assembly GCF_013339745.2. Classification (NCBI taxonomy): domain Eukaryota; kingdom Metazoa; phylum Arthropoda; class Arachnida; order Ixodida; family Ixodidae; genus Dermacentor; species Dermacentor silvarum. The sequence continues at coordinate 304,109,743 of NC_051154.1, forward strand.
AGATGGCCTTCAAAACTCTTCTTAATGATGAACATGTCATCATGGTATATAACGCAGTTTTGCAACTTTAAGCCCGCGAAAGCGGTGTACATCATTTGCTAGAATGTGGCTGGAGCAGTACATGGACCGAAAGGGAGTATTCTAAATTAGTGCTTTATTAAGTTACTATGCACTATGTGTTCCATTATTTTCAAAGCATAGCATGACAAGCAGATTTATCGGTGCTGTTGAACAAATTTGTTTATCCTTGCTTACGGACAGGACTACATGAGCCAGTTTTCATTCATCTGGCAAAGCTACTTCACATATTGACTTCAGATACAATGCGTAAAAATATTCCTAAAAGAGTCAGCGCATTCCTTGAGCACTCGGTTTGGTATGGCATCGCGCCCTGTTGCTTTAGCGATATCTCGGTTGTTAAGGAGCTGAAAACACCATTTAGTGACAGAATAACACCGGAAGTTTGCTCATATACTGCGACGCAGGCTGGCAAAGTGGACCTGGGCATTGGTGAAATGCTCGAAAACGTGGACTTAAATAGTCATTGAAAGTGGTGGTTTACAGTCCATCATTTGTTATGGTGTTATTCTCTGACACAAGATCAGATATTTCTACCTTTCTGTCTTGCTTTGTTTTTCACAAGTCTGCATATGATCTTATTATTGGCTTGTACCTTTGCATCTATACATAATTTACTAAGGTAGGCGTTGTGCCCCTTCTGGTGTCAGCCTTGCTCCTCGCTTTCGGATCCCTTTCCTGTGTATATGTTTTCAAGTCAAATAATAATCAATCAATCAATCAATCAATCAATCATGTTTATTTAACGTGCCCAGGAACAACCCTAAGGTCTGAGTGCTGGCGCACGCATACATTACAAAGCAAAAACAAGACACTCAGGGAAAAATCATTAAAAAATAAATGAATAAAAATAAAAATTCTGAAAAGAAGAGAGTACGAACAACAAAGCGCAAAGTAAATACAAAAGAAAAAGGAGGAGAAGGGCGCTTGAACAATACATGAAATTATAATACAAGGCAAAGCTCGGAAAAGAACGATGACAAGGAATTATGAAAGATATCAAGTTCACGAAAGTAAGCGTTATAAAGATTCTGTATTCTGTGGACAGTTGAGTGTTCGTGATGACAGGCAGGAACATGGAAAGGTCTATGTTCTCTGGTGATCTTGCGTGGGATGCGGAACATGACACAGCTGAGAAGTTCGGGACATGTGAGGTTACCATGAAGGAGTTTAAAGAGAAACAGAAGGTCAGCGCGATTACGTCGGTCGCGAAGTGAAGGCAATGACAACAATCCAACAGTGCCAGTACAGGGTGCAATGTCCTGGTTTGCAAAGCGGTGATTATATATGCTTAGAAACTTCTTCTGGACACGATCTATAATGTCACTGTTGGATTTAGAAGAGCCATTCCAGACGACCGACGCATATTCGAGTTGAGGAAGACAAATGGTTGTGTATAATTTGCGGAACGGTGTAGGAGACTTGAATTCTCTCGATAGTCTGCATACAGAACCAAGAGAGCGCATACCCCGCATTGCAACACGCTTAGCGTGAGCCGAAAAGTGTAAGGTTGCATCAAAAAGTACACCAAGATCATTGATCTCGCAGACCTTACACAACGGCACAGAATCTATAGAATAAGAAAAAGAAATACTTGCTGTTTTGCGTGTGAAAGTCATGACTTTGGTCTTAGCAGCATTCAAGGTAAGGTTATTATCCTTGCGCCATTTAGAAAAGGAAAACAGGTCAGACTGCAGGGCGCGACAGTCATCAACAGTGTGAATTTTCTTAAAAATCTTGATGTCATCGGCATATAGGAGGAAAGAAGAGTTCCGAATAACAGAAAGAACGTCATTAATAAAAATTAAAAAAAGGAGTGGTCCTAATACTGACCCTTGAGGGACGCCGCTAGTTGCCAAGTACGAAGAAGATGTTTGGCCATTGACGTTAATATAACACGATCTATCAAGAAGATAACTGCGCAAGAGATTCACAACTGACGAGTCAACATCAAAGTGCGTAAGCTTGAGCAGAAGCAGCGAGTGGCTGACTACATCAAAAGCCTTGCTGAGATCACAGTAAATGGTGTCAACTTGCCCCCTTTGAAGTACCGGCGTGGAGATCTGTGTCATGAAACTTGCGAGATTTGTGATAGTGGAGCGGCCGGTGAGAAATCTATGCTGATTCGGAATGAGCGAGTTCTTCACAGTAAAAGACAATATGTTGTGAAGAGCAAGCTCAAAAATCTTGGACGTAGCACAGAGAAGAGAAATTGGGCGGTAATTCGACACATCTGATTTACATCCAGACTTAAATACAGGAAAAACACGAGCAGTTTTCCACATGTGAGGGAAAGTGGAAGTAGTCAAAGAGTTATTAAATATAGATGTCAATACTGGAGCAAATATACTGCCGTAAGCTTTTAGAATTGCGGAGGGGATGCCGTCAGGGCCGGAGGATAGGGAAGGCTTCAAGCGCTTAAGGCAATCGTGGACAAGCTCTTCATCAAACAACACCGCACTAGATGTAGGAACCGTCGTGTGCTGCTGACTGACACCAGCGTTGAAACCTGCATCTTTATATAAGGAAGAGAAATGGGCTGCAAAACAATCCGCGACTGCTCGGACTTCTGCTCCTCTAGAGTCAAGTAAGCGAAAACCCTCTCCATGTTTATTGGAACGCTTACGTATATAATTCCAAAATTTTGCCGGCCGGTCGGAGGCGCTTTTTTCCAAGAATGCCATATATGAATCTTGATCCCGCTAATAGAGACGTTTACAGAGAGCCCGAAAAAAGCGGAATTCTTCTCTGTACTCATTAGGCAACGGAATTCTGGATTTTCGGTGTGCGCGATCTTTATGCTTTAGGGCAATTATGAGTTCAGACGAAAACCAATGGGGATATCTAGAGCGTCTAGGCCTGTACTGGGGAATGTATTTGCGCATACTGCTCAAAACAAGCTCTGTAAACTGATCTACTTGGTCATTAACATTGCTTTTGTCGGTAACCAGTGACCAGTCGGTGGTGGACAAGGAATTATATAAACCAAGATAATCACCACGCTTGAAAGCAAAGCGTGGGGATTCATTTACGCCCCTGGAGGAGCTCTGCCTCAGTGCTGACACAGAGGCAGATATCTTTAGTGGCGGATGAAACTTATCGGTACGCACAAGGAAAATTTCGGAACGAGAGACATCTAAAACCTGAGCATTCGAGATGCAAAGATCTAAGACGTTGCCACAGGAATTGGCGACTAAGTTATGCTGTTGAAGGGAACAGAAAGACAGAAAGTCCAACAACAGGCTGCATTTCTTCTCTGTGTAATGATTGTAATGAGAATATCTAAGTGTGTTCCAATCAATACCTGGTGTATTAAAATCACCAAGAAGAATTACTTTGTGCTTACTATGGGAGGTTATTACACTTTCAATGGAAGATATGACCTCATCATACAAAACAGGGGAAATATTCGGCTGTACATAGAACGATCCAATCAACAATTTTTCACATCGGGCTAAGCTGACTTCTAGCCATATCGACTCCCGTACACTTTCTATATCGATGCGCCGTACACATCTCAGTGAATTGTCAACTGCAATTAGCACGCCACCACCTTTTTGTTGAGATCCACTGAAGTCCCGATCACTGCGGAAGGCGTTGTAGTGCGGTGGAAAGAAGTCTGAAGACGAAATGTCACCACACAGCCAAGTTTCAGAAATAACAAAAATAGGAAAAGAAGATGAGATTACATTGCAAAAAAATTCGCGTGCTTTGGTGCGAAGTCCGCGAGCGTTTTGGTAAAAAATTTCCAAATTACACGCCACTTTGATCCTTGGGGGTTGTTATTTCAGTAGCATGAATCATGTCATCGTGTAGCACACCACGGAACGGCTTGAACAAGCAACCCATTGGCCACATTGACGGGTCGTTCAAGCGCTTAAGTGCTTCTTCGTCAACGGCTACATGAAAAGAAGAATACGATTGATATTTAGTTCTAAGTCGCCGGCAGGAGAGGGGAGAAATATTCAAGACCTTTAAGTGGTTGGTCAGGTCGGAAGAGGTTGTTTCAGAGCTCAATTTAGAAACAAAAATAGCCTTAGGTCGATGCTGCCGTTGAGCTACAGATAATGTGGAAGTCTTTCGCGCTCCAACCGAGGCAGGACTCTTGTTTTTTTGTGTAGTCTCGGGTGCTTTTTCAGTGGACGACGCGAAATCACGTGGGGAAACAGCATCTCGTCGTTCAGCAGTGCGTCGTAACACAGGTACAATAGCTTGCGTTGAGGCAGGAGTAGAAGTAGTAAGGCTGGATGACTTTCCGGAGTTGGCAGGTGTCTTCAGAGGCATGGCAGTTGCACGTCGCGACAGCTCGTCGCGCAGGCAGCGAACCTCCGCTCGAAGGGAGGCGACGACTTGGGTCTGTTGCTCCACGCCGCGGGAATGGTCCTTACGAAGGCGTTCATTCTCCTCTCGCAGTTGGGAAACTTCTTCGCTCAGGAACGAGATTCCCTCCAGCGCGTCGAGGAGGAGGCGCCGCAGACCTGCCAGGCTGCCGTCAAGGTCACCCGGTGGGGCACAAGAGGAGAAGGGGGAACCAGTTTGGGAAAGGGAAAGCTGCGGGGAGCACGCCGTCGGGTCGTTGTCGCTAGGCTTAACACCCTGCTGGTTTAACTCACACAAATTGCAGCAAAAGGAGCGCGATCCCGACTTCAAAAGATCCAGTTCATCGTCTGGCCAGGTCACACATTTCGCATGCACACGTTTGTCACACTTTTCACAGCGAAAGAACTGCTGTTTTCCGAAAAAACGGCACGAGCAGAGCAAGCATGCGTCCTTACTGGGCGCCATGCTGCGGGACTAATAATAATAATAATAATAATAATAATAATAATAATAATAATAATAATAATAATAATAATGTTTATTCACGAAAAAAAATACAGAGCAACACAAACAGGCCGGTCTAAGCCTCAATTGGCTTGTAGGACCGTGCCATGAACATAATACAAACGGTAAATAAAAAGATGTTGATGAGACAGAAAGACATAGAAAAAAAAAATGACCAGAAAAAAATAAGATAACATTTGGTTATTCTACGTGAAACAGAAGTTGAAGCAGTGAAAATTATGATGACAAAGCGTTGTGGAAGTTAGTTTCACCATGACTCCTTCAATAGTTCTTTCAGCATGCTTTTTGAAGTAGCGTTAAAAATTTCATTCGGTAACTTGTTAAAAATATCCGGCACATATGCACAGCGTCTGGCCGCACCATACTTTGTGGATGAACGAGGAACCATATAGCGGACGTGTTTACGAAGTTCCCTTGTGGAGGTATTTTTTTGTTTGAAAGCGGAAGTCCAAAAGTGTTTTATGACAACTGTTTCAACGAGCAAAGAATGAAAATTAGGCAGACCAAGTTCACGGAAGATGTTTGCAGCTGTTACTGTTTGGGAATTGTAGGCAACATTTATAAGAATATTTTTTATAATCCTGTCTACCCTGCATCTCCAACGATCCGAACAGAATCCGAAGACCGTAATACCATATCTCAATACACTATAACCCAATGCATGCACAATCAATTTTTTTACAGAGAGAGGCGCAATACTTTTCATATTAAACATCAGCCAAGCGACTGACCTCAGTTTTGAACAAATGAGTGATAAGTGATGTTGCCATGATAAGTTGCTATCGAAAAATATTCCAAGATATTTAACACAATCTACGTATGGAATAGGAGTACACTTACAAGGAACACAGTTAGACTTATGTAAGTAGAGAGGCAAGTTATTCACAGTAGTCTTGAGTGGAGAGCGAAAACATACCAGTTGTGTTTTTTGGGCATTGACAGCCATTCCATTGTTACTGAACCAAAGCATCGCATTGTACACGTCATTTTGCAACATTTCAGTTGACATTTTGTAAGATAGATGTTTTGCTAGTAACACAGTGTCGTCAGCATACTGTAATAATAATAATAATAATAATAATAATAATAATAATAATAATAATAATAATAATAATATTATTATTATTATTATTATTATTATTATATTATTATTATTATTATTATTATTATTATTATTATTATTATTATTATTATTATTATTATTATTATTATTGCACTGCGTTTTTTTTTCTATTTTTGCCTTACATATTTCATGTAGGAAAACCATTTCTTCAAGAATAAATGGCCTTTTACATTTACGGAAATTTCCTAAGAGTCGGCGTATTTTTCTCGTAAGTCAGCGAATGTTATTGGTCACCCATGACTTATTAGCCCTACGCCTTGCACTTAACAGTTTTGATGGTATATATGTTCTGAAATATACGCAAGTATCTTGTCTTTTAGAATGCTCAAAGCACTAATAATGTTGCGTTGGCCGCATACATCTCTACAACCAGGGGTAAAACTGTTTAGTTCTGTGTTCATTATTGTTTATAATTTCCCTTGTCTATAGAAGAGAGAGAGAAAACATTTATTTGAACCATCGAGGTTGTTATCTTGAGGACGAGTGGGTGGTGTCCTCATTCCAGGACTCCACTGGCCATGGCTGCTCGACGTACATAGAAATGCTATACAAGTTTTCGATGGAGCTCGGCTTTATTATGGTGTGGAGAAGAAACCTTTAATTTCATTTCATTTTACTACTTTAAAGACCCCATTCTGAGTATTAGATATGGAGTGGTTACCATGTTTACACAAGAAAATGCAGGTGTTACGGTGAAATACAAGTTTGAATAGTTTCCGAGAATTCTGAAGGACATGTGATGGCAGCGGCATTGATGGGTAGGTCGTTCCAGTCTCTGGCAGCCCGAGGAAAAACATGAAGCCTGAAATATGACAGTTCGTGTGCGAGGACGAGCAACTTGCACTTGATGGCTGGTGCGCTGTGACATGCGTGAAGATGATGGCGTGATGTAAGGTGGGCAGCTTAGCGAGCTGTAAAAGAATTTGTGATAGAGAGCATGGCGATATAGCGACGAAAAGCAAGAGATGCCAAACTGAATTCTGTCTTTAAGCGTGAAATGCTGATGCTGTATGAATATGAACAATGGGTGAATCTTGTCGCACGATTCTGAACTGATTCGAGTGTATTGATGATAGATGTTTGGTGAGGGTTCCAGATGGCGGCTGCATATTCCAGTTGTGGTCTGACAAATTATTTATATGCGAGTAATTTGACGTGCTGCGGAGCATGACGAAGGTGACGTCTAATCAACCCTAGGGTCTTGTTAGCAGGCGAAATTACGTTAGTCGCATGCGCATTCCAGGAAAGGTTGTGGGACAGGGTTATGCCTAAGTACTTATATGCTAGAACTGATTCCACTGGGACGTTTGCGATTGCTTAAGTAGATAGATAGGGATTGCGACGGCGATGGGAAATTGAAATAAATTTGCATTTGTTAGGGTTCAAAGGCATTTGCCAACGGACGTTGCACCAGTTTTGCACGTTATGAAGGTCATTCTGCAGAGATGTCTGGTCAGAGATGTTGGTGACAGTAGGATAAATCACACAGTTGTCAGCGAACATACGAATAGGACAAGATACATGCAGCGGAAGATCGTTAATGTAGATTAAGAAAAGAAGCGGTCCCAAGACTGAACCTTGAGGGACGCCTGAAGTGACAGGGAGGGTTTCGGAGGAGTAGGTATTAACAAGGACGAACGGGGGGGGGGGGGGGGGCGATTAGTTAGGAATTATTTTATTCACTGTACCACGTGATGATCCAAGTTCAATCGGGATCATTTTATTAGTCAGCAGATCATGAAGGAAAATACCTAGTTGTGTTTCGCATGAAAGCCCCTTACGAAAACCATGTTGAGAAGGATGCAAAAAGTTTACCGAGTCTAAAAAGTTCATAATATGCGAGTATATGACATGTTCCAAGATTTTGCAAGGGGCACTAGTTAATGAAATGGGGCGGTAGTTAAAGGGGGTCTTTGTTACCTGCTTTGAAGACTGGAACGACCTTCCCCACTTTCCAATCACATGGTAAGGTACCTGTAGACAATTACTGCGAGAATAATAGAGTGAAAAATGCCGCGGACAAATGCTTAGTATTCTTTAGAATCTTTGAGTTGATTTCGTCTACACCAGAAGTACATAATTTGGTTTTTTCAATGATTGACAGAATGCCATCTGTCGAAAACACAATGTACGGCATATGCGATGATATGTTAGTAGGTAGCGGAAAGCGTGGGGGGTAGTTTCTTTTGTAAACAAGGAAAAAAATGCTTTATTGAAAATATCAGCGCACTCGGCATCTGTGGCTGTTTCGCCTGCTGCATTCGTCACGCTGATAGTGCGAGCTTCTTGAGGATTTAAAATGCGCCAGAATTGCCGAGGAGTTCGACTAAGTAGTTGGGTTAGGTCAACGTTGAAAAAAAAATATTTTTTTAGCAGTACGAACGGCACTACAGTAGGCGTTCTCTGCGTTGTAGTAGTTTGACCATGCCTCGGTGCTTCCATGGCGCGTGACTAGTCGGAATCGACGTTTCTTTTTGTTTTCAAGTGCCCTTAGTGCTTTGGTGAATCATGGATTATTTTGATTCGTGCGCATCGTTATTCTTGGTATATATCTGTTAACGAGTTCATTTATCTTGTTTCTAAATACTGTCCAGTTTTCTTGAAGTGAGTGCATAGGGAATAATGTCTGGAAGGTTGAAAAGAAGTCGCCTAGTTCATTATAAATAGCTTCGTAGTTTCCTTTATCATATAAGCATATAGTTTTGTTGGATTTTTGTTGTGGCATGGGTTGAAAAGTGAAGGTGGCATGGATTACTTTATGATCGCTTACCTCACGCAGGTAAGTTATCGATGATAGACTGTCGGGATGGCTGGTTAGTATAAGGTCGAGTACATTAGAGGTGTCTTCTGTAACCCGCGTAGGCTCTATAATAAGTTGAGTTAGACTGAAATTAAGGCACACATGAACAAATTCTTTAGCAGCATCATTCCCAACGATTAAATCAGTATTGTTAGTCCAGTTGATTTGCGGAAAATTAAAGTCACCAAAAAGCAGGATCTCTTCGTTAGGGTGTTTTTCACTTATTTCGCTCAAGGTGGTAATAAGTATATAAAAGGTTATGTGGTGGTCTGTAGCAAACGCCCAAGAGAACAGTCTGCGGTGAAGCGCGGCAGATTATCCCTAATATTTCCAAGTCAGTCTCGATGGTTGCTAGCGAGCACGATAAATGATGATGCGCGGCGATAAGCACACCACCACCACCTCGTGAGATTTTGCGGTCTTTTCGGTAAAGACAGAAGTTCGGCAGATCAGCAAGAACCTCGCTATCGGTAATCATGTTAGTTAGCCAGGTTTAAGTAATTATCAGCAAATTACTGTTAGACGACAACACGAGGTTAGATAGAATATCGCGTTTAAGAGGGAAGCTGCGTGCGTTGGCGAAGATCACGGAAAAGCAAAGGTTAGCTCGTGTCGATACTGTAGGGCAGGGGGGTTTCCCGCGGCGAGGTGGCTGCTATTGCAATTCTTTCACACTCTGTGTGCGTTATTCAAAAACGTAGCGCTTGAACAGCCATGAACAGGGTTTCAAACGTAGCCTTGAACAGGGTTTCAAAGTGCAGAGAATAAGGTGCCGATTTGCTTGTTGAGAATGCAACTAGGGGCGCTATAACGTAAAATGATTCCAAACTGTTATGATTCTAAACTCCTGACGTCAAATATACGTAACCACCGACGCAAGCATCGGGCGGTGACCCACAGCGTCGTCTGAACAACCCAATCAAACACTCTCTTTGTTTATAGGAAGTGACCTTTGTTCGCTTTCAAAACCAATAACATTGTCTACACTCAGCGGTTTTTCTTATCTAATTGGCTGACAAGAGGCGAGTAGCACGCTCTAGTGGAGAGCGTTCCGATGGGGCCGAGCCAGCACAGTGAAAATAGATAACCGCATGAAGAGGGAGGTACCGGCTTCTCCGATTGGTCCGCTTCGCCTTACTTAGCTTGCGGTGGCTGGTCGAAAATCGCGGCGGTGTGCAACGGAAGGATAAAAATGCCGCTAAAAGGAATTCTCAGCAAGGAATAGTTGGCAGAGCGATGTCGTGTGCATGCCGAAAGGGCTCGATAACGTTTTACTGCCACGCAAAAAGGTTTATCATGCGCAAATAAATATATGCTCACCGGCAGGTGCGAGTTGCGAGGGCCTGAGCGATCGGCGGGCAGCCATCTTCTATTTCTTTAGGAACGGGGCAGTCTGTGGCTATTCAGAAAAATTGTCAGTTTTGTTCAGCATATTAATGCATTTTTTTCGCGTACACGTCACTTTGACATGGTGAGTTTTCGCGGTTTTGTGAGGTCGCGTGACTGACGGCTGAAGTGGGCGTAGCCAGAAAACATTGGACCAATAGCAGAGGGCTAATGGTGAAAAGGCGTCGAATCAGGCAGGCAGGCAGGCTGGCAATGAAGTTTATTTGACGAATCAGGAACGATAATTTTTCTTTTGTGCGGTTTAATCCATGCATGATCAGTGTGTACACGTTATATCAGATGGGGAGCTATCGCGGTTTTCGTGACGTTGCGTGACAGACAGGCGAAGTTGGGAGTGGCCCGAAAATGTTTTGACCAATCGCGGAGGCTGATTGCACAAATTAGAATCAAGACAGTTTGGAATAATTTTACGTTATAGCACCCTAGGTGTCTGCGGGCAAATTGAACAGGAGGTGCAAAATCCTCGCCAACGCTGAAGCCTGTTCCCTTAAATTTGCGGCCGTCGGAAAGGACTAGTTCTTTTGTTTTGTGAAATGTGAATTTCACTATTATGGGGCGGTTACGATTACCTGCACGATTTCCCAAGCGGTGTGCACGTTCGATTTCTTTCGGGTAAAGCGTGATGTTCATATGTCTGCGACAGTGGTCAATGATTATATCATCTGATTGTGCGAATGACTCCGCCCCTGAAGACTCAGCAATACCATAGAAAATCAGATTATTGCACCGCGAATGGTTCTCGGCATCATCAATACGCGCTTCCAGCCTCTGGATTGTGTGTGCTGTGCGGGCAGCATCACTTATCACGTTGTTCATCTTGAGACTGCAGCGCGCACACGAGATGAATAGCTACCAACTGGCCCAACTTTCAGTACTTTTACAATTCACTTTTCACGCTTTCTATAGCGGAACGAAGGGGGGGGGGGGGGGGGGGGCTAGGTTATGGTAGTGGGTCTCCAGGTCAGGCATACGCACGCTCAGATCGGATATAGCTTCGACTTAGGCCTTGAATCTCGGTGATAAGTTGCGATTGACCTGCGGATAGATTCTTAAGTTCATTTAGTACGGCTTGAATATCAGGTCCAGGGTTAGTTTCTATGTCACCCGCCAGTAACAATAAAGAGCGAACAACATCACTGCCCTGAACAATAATAGAAAGGCAGCAATACGGGCTCGGCAGCTGTAGCAGAAAGTAATTACTTGACCGTTTTGTAAAAAGACTGTATGGTTTACGAGCCTGCATGTCGAACATCAGCGGATTAGCGCGCTGCGTTGACGCACAGCAGACTGGCCCACAAAGCGCCTCCGTCCGCGCCTGCACTTTTATGCATGACGGGTGAATTGATGTCGGTGGTGATAAGTTTCTGTCGCAAATCGAGTAACGCTGCCGGGTGCAGTGGCGCTGCCAGACAAAGGAACGGGGCCAACGGTCCGGGAACGATGCTAGCGTCCATCGGGTGGTAGAAGCTAGTTTCATCGTAGTTGACGAGCCAGGCAGGATGCGGTTGTGGGGCATCTGCGGAAACTGTAGCCAAGGCAGGGAGCAGAAGGTGCACGATCATGTTAAGTGACACCTGCATGACGAACATCAGTGGATTAGCGTGTTGTGTTGACGCACAGCCGCCGGGTCCACCATGATAACGTGGGCATTAGGGTGTTAGTTACCATGATAACGTGGGCATTACAGGACTAAACAGTTCATCCCGTGAGTTGTCGAATATTGGACCCGATGCCCGGCTCTCTCCATGAAATGCCGTTTACAAATTTCTCTAGGCACTTGAGTCATTCTATGTTTAAATTTACTTCAGAGGTGCAGTATTGAGCTTATATTTGTACTCACTCCTGCAAGCCTTCACCAAGGCTGAAATAAATAAATAAATAAATAAATAAATAAATAAATAAATAAATAAATAAATAAATAAATAAATAAATAAATAAATAAATAAATAAATAAATAAATAAATAAATAAATAAATAAATAAATAAATAAATAAATAAATAAATAAATAAATAAATAAATAAATAAATAAATAAATAAATAAATAAATAAATAAATAAATAAATAAATAAATAAATAAATAAATAAAAATAGGTGTGGGATGGTCCTTTGTGCTAGGCTGCGGACCTTTTCTTGTCTCAGTATTCTGATATCCGATGATCACACCGTCGGGTATGACGACTACAGATGCGAACTGCCTCGCGAACTGCTTCAAATGTATATTGCCGCTGAAGGTGAAGCTGAGAATGAGGCGATGGAGACACATGGAGGAATGGGGCACATGGAGGAAGGAAAGAACGAGAAGGGAGCATGGCGCAACACGGTTGAAGCCAAACGAGCCGGCCTAATGCGCGATCGTCATTTCGGAGAGGGTGTGTATATAGTGCTGCCACACTGCAGGCAGAGCTATGGCTCGGCAGCCGAACAAGTGCGGATTGAAAAAAAATTACCCGGAACCAAACATTCTCGACCAGTACGTTGCGTCTCAGAGGTCCCGAGTAGGGCCGACACTGCGATCAAACTAAGGGAATGGCTTTACGGAGAGTTCGCTTGCCGAGGGCGTATTGTCCCTCCTAGTTTGTTTCCTTCATCCGCGGGGAGGCATAACGACAATGTAACAACGACGCCATAACGCGGCGGTGGTGTAGAGGAAAGGATGCACGCAGAAAACCCTGTTCTGAGCTTCTAAAGGGTCCCTGACCCATCCTGAGATTACATAGGTCAGCGAGAAGTTTCTCACGGACCACCCGCCGCGGTTGCTTAGTCAGCTAAGGCGTTGCGCTGCTGAGCACGAGATCGCGGGACCGAATCCCGGCGGCGACGGCCGCATTTCGATGGAGGCGAAATGCAAAAACGCCCGTGCGCTTGCGTTGTAGTGCACGTTAAGGTACCCCAGGTGGTCAAAATTAATCCGGAGCCCTCCACTACGGCGTGCCTCATAATCAGAACTGGTTTTGGCACGTAAAACCCCAGAAAGAAGAAGTTTCTCACGGACCTTCGTTTTCTTCCCCACGGGTGCTCTTTCCTCCTCGCTGCATAATTGTCAAGAAGGCACGTAGATTACTGCGTCAGTATACCGAAAATATGATTATCATGATCAGCATGCCTGATCATGATAAAGAAATTTACAGAATAAAATTGGGTTGGAGTGCATACGACAGGTACTTCCAAATCCTGACTGGGAGCTTACCACTGTGGTTGAAAAGAGAAGTGTACAATCATTGCATTCTGCTGGTGCTAACATATGGGGCAGAAACTTGGAGGTTAACGAAGAATCTCGCGAACAAGTGAAGGACCACACAAAGATCGATGGACCGAAAAATGTTAGGCCTAACGATAAGAGACAGGAAGTGAGCGGCGTGGATCAGAGAGAAAACGGAAATAGCCGATATTCTAGCTGACATTAAGAGAAAGAAATGGAGCTGGGCAGGCCATGTGATGCGTAGGGTAGATAATCGGTGGACCATTAGAGTCACGGAGTGGGTGCCAAGATAAGGGAAGCGCGTAGAGGGCGGCAGAAAACTAGGTGGGGTGATGAAGTTAGGAAATTCGCAGGCCCAAATTGGAATCAGCTACCACAGGACAGAGGTAGCTCGCAAGGAGAATCCATCGTCCTGCAGTGGACGTAAATATAGGCTGATGATGATGATACCGAATGTCATGATGCCTTTCTGTTGCTCTTTGAAAATACCATCAACTTCCACTTATCAGGACTCTGGGATTTTCAGCTGCACGCTGTCGCCGTCGGCCGTCTCACGTACAGTGGAAAACACAAAAAACCCGAGATTTTTTTTTCCTTTTTTTACATGAGATAAAATTAGTTGATCGCACACGACAGGGGCTAACGAGACAAGGAGAAGAGATGACTTGTGACTGCACGCCATAGGCATGCTAGCAGATCGATCGAACTGATGTCTCATATATGGGCCATTCGATTGGCAGCTTCTATCCTGCTGGCGTCACGTGTATGATTCTGTTGGCGTCGGGAGGTGAGAAGAAGAGAGCGGAAAAGCCAATTGTTCTTTTTTTTAATTCGTCACTAGGGGTTTTGGATCTCTTTAACTGAAGTCGCCTTAAAATCAGAAGACAGGAGATTAAAGAAAATGCAATTGCAAATACGAAGCACTGGTACATGCACATACATCAGCACATCTCCACAAGCAACTCGGGCAGGTTGGCCCGGAATTATGTGGCGATCGTAGATCAGTTGTAATCATTATCGCGCACAGTCATTGGACCAATCCTCGCGTACGTTATCACGAGTATCTGCCAGTGAGGTGTGGTGGAGAATAAATAACAAATATAATAGGGTCCAATATATATAATCGATACGTTATGCCGGCTCTGATAACCAACCCATGGAAAAGTTCAGTCACACGCACACTAAACTATTCGCGTCACGCAGCAAACACGAAATAAAAGTTGCGTATGGGAGAGCGGAGTGAGGGGGACATCTTATGTGTGTGATACATCTTTGTATATTCCTACACCGCTGTTGAAACCAAAGAAAAAACACATAACTGTGCGAAAGACGACAATTAGGGGAAATTGTTCGGTGCTCTAGTTGTCAGCCATCTTGTTTAGCGTGTCTTCGCTAGAACATAGTCACAGTCTGTGTAATATATATTTATGTGACAAATTTTGTAGAACTGTGCGCGTACAAGTTTCGAACCGGTCGCGTAACACGAATCGTTTGAGACGCGTATGCAAGATCGTGTAAAACTCTTGATACCCGCCGACATTCTGTTTGAATTTTTTTGTAACACGAGATATGGAACCTCCTCAAAACACCCGTAAGGCGAAATGCCGCTTTCTTTTGCACATCATATCTGCAGGCATTTCTTGCGCATCACCAAAGACGTAAGCATTGCAGCGCAGCTTTGCTTTCTGTCCAACTGCTCTAGAGGAGGTGTGGCGTATGTGAAACACGTATCGTGCAACTTACCCAAAGGGGTCTGTAGCTGAAGAGCTGGAATGTGCGGGGCTGCAGTGAAGAAAACGAACGCAAAATGACGAAGAAATGTTCTAAAAAGAAAAAAAAAATAATACAAAAAAGGACTACAGATACGAACAGTCAACCCGTATATATGCTTCGGACGAATAACTTCGGCTCGTTCTGTTTTCTGTCCATGCGCTCAAACTGCCAAATCGATAAACAAGTGTACGATGAAGATCTGTACTCTCGCCGCTCCCCGTTCCTAGATGCCGTGCAAGATAAGGGTCAAAAAAGTTCTGTATGTCGTCCATGCACAGCTGCGAAGCGTTCCGGTCCCTCGGATGTTTATACAACATGTCGAACTCAACGAAGCTTGGCCAATATACATACACCATTGGCAGCACGCCCCAGCCATCTGAGCCCGCCTGTGGCTATCTCCACGCTTTGCCTTTCTCGGCACAGTATAGTCCTACAAAAGCCAATACAACTCGCCGGCCGCTGTCCATGCTTGGAATCCTCGCCTCGAGAATGGAACACGCAGACTGAACTTGGGATTCTGAAGGTGACTCGAAATGGTATTCTAAGAGAAATGATAAGTGAGAAAGGAAAAGAACGATCAAGAAGTCGTACAATCGAGACAGCACAAGCCTTCCGCTATCGTTTTTCTTGTAAGGTTATGTTTCAAGGCTTCTATCACGTTCTTAGAGCCTATGCCAACAACAAAGATTCAGTGTACCGTTATATATCTCTCTTATTGCGCGTGTATTTTTTTTGTCAGGCAAATGGGCGACATCACTCCCACCATAAAGCGTCTTCTGCGAATGGCTGTCGTCAAGAATCATGCGTGTAGGTGAAAGTTTGTATGCTGCTGAAACGGAAAGATATTCGCGTAAAATAGTGACCGACTCCGCTGTAATTTCCATAAGACGGGAAAATGACATTTATAAGATTAATTGAAATGGCAATTGTACTTTTTGATCATTATTTCAAGAGGCAATGATACAATACGTAAAAACGAAGCCTTAAGTAAAGCCGCTAATAAAAATTGAATCTTCAGGACAATTTATGGGGCTAACCTAGCCCGCATACCCTTCCGTGCGACAATATCTTTCAGCACGCATGAATCCGGTTTATTTGATATCTTTACTGTATTTCCTGTTGCAATCATGAATAGTCATATCTGCATTTAGATTATGACAAAAAAAGCTTTATTTAGGTTATTGTTCCTACTGGACTAACCCGGAAACGTGTTAGTGCGACAATGGCTATCAGCATGTTTGTATTCCGTTTCGTTTGTGTTTACATTGCATTTCTGGTAGTAGGAACAGTAAGACTGCAACGGTTTTAAAGCGAAGCTTTCTATGTCTCACTGATTCGTCCGTGAGCACCGAAAACGCACTGCAGGAAAGCCAACTTGCACATTGGAACTATCTGCGCATTTGCGCACACAACAGAACAACGGCGCACGACATACGTATCGTAGAACACTACAGTTTACATTCGCAGTTGTACCGATAAGAACAATGGGAACTGCAACGCCATGCTACCCAGACGAACTGTGTATATCTGCATTGCATTACGCGCGTCACGCAATGCATTCGCGGCTGTCTGTCACCGTGGATAGGCCGCGGGTGCAGCGCACGGCAGAAGAAGCTGCCGTACGCGAACGTAAGCGCCATCGCGATCGTGCTAGTATACATAAGGCTGGTCCCATGTATCGGCAACGTCAGAGACTCTGACTGTCTACCACCGCGATCACGAGGCAATACTGTAAACGTGTAGAGTCGTCCATGAAAGTGTGAGTGTGTGCGTGTAATCAACGGCTACATGATCTAAAATAAAGGCTATTCAACTTAACGAAATGTGTCTTCATTAAACTTCAGCATTCAAAAAATGCAATCCTAAAGAAGCAATCAAATCACATATGCATCGCATCGGGTCGCTCTGCATTTGTTGGGTTCGTTGCGTGGTCGTTGGATTTGGACTTTGACTTTGATTCAGTTTGCATGGGAGAAAGCTTTGCATTCAACCGTCTTTCTTTAAAAAAGGAGCTTTAATTTTTTCAGGTGCATTGGTGATAGCCGAGGTAAGGAAAGGGATCAGCGTGGTTGCCGGCAACGGCGTAAATATTCCGGGCGTTATGCGTAATGCGTCCGGGTTCTCCCCCTTAAGAAAGCTTTCATATGTCAAGGGTAACCTGCGGTCGCGCATGTGGCGAGCGATACTTGCAGTACCGTCCCGTGATAAACTTCTGTACGTTACCGGCTAGATCGCACGCATTCGTAGTGCGATAATCACAGCAGAGACATGCTGTGCGTGCTTTTATATTTTTTGAGAAGACGCAAGTGTTGCCTGCATTCGTGCTGTCAAAATAGCGTGTAATAAAGAGGGAACACGCGAAAAAAATAAGAATGCCCTCGCCGCTTTTTAGCTTGCAGGCTGAATCACTATAGCTACCTAGGGCAATTGTTTTGTTCATGAACAGTTAGTGCGCGTCGGCTTTGCTTTTCAGCAAGGTCACTATAGCAACCTTTCATTTCTTATCCTAACGCCGGCGGCCGTTACGAGGAAACCGACGAGCGCGACTCACACACTATTCACCAACAATATTTCAGCGCAGACGCATTATCGCAGTGTCCAGGCTTACGATGACCAAGCCTGAAATTTCGTCGAACGCGGATTGTTTTTGCGAGATGGTACTCTGAGATCGCAGGTCACGCAGTCACGCGGAACTATCAATGTCTTGGAGTTCTGCATACATCTTGATCGGCGCAAAGGAAAAGGTGGCAGCGGCGGGCAGCTATATATAGCATGCATTTACCTATTCAGGGCAAAAGCTGTTCTAGCCCATGCGCTCAGGTGCACCGCCAGACGATTTGGTGCCAATCAGATTTGGTGACATCAGCCTTCCTAAGCGGGCATGAGGCTGTGTACCAACAAACTGATCGCGCCTTCGATACGCTCAGTCATTGTCTACGCCTGCATGTGGCCTACACGCCTTGCTTTATACACAGAATCAAGAATAGATCGTCAGCAGCTGTAATCCTGCTACATACCATATGTATCATCTGAGTATTGGCACATTGAATGCTCCGAGTACGAGCGACAGTGGGTGAACCTGCAAAGCCACTTGAATCTGCTATAGGCTCCGTACAGTCGAGTTTGCGGCTGCTCTGGCGCCATCTGCCGCAGCGACGCGACAGTATTGGGAAGGTGGCTCCGCAGCTCGGCCGGCAAGATGCGTATTCTTTCCCGCGCGCAACACTTCGTCTCGACCACGTTTGAAGCCGTTTTGCTTTGTTCACCAACCTCCCTTATTTTTTTTTTTTTGGATACGTCTTGCGACGGTGCAATGGCATGCGCTTCATCGGCAAGCGTCGAAATTGACGGGGGCGAAAAAAAAAAGGCAAGTGGAACCGGCGATACTGCTGCGTAAAGGACAGCCACAACCACGAAGGGCAGCCCGAGATAAAATTGTACAGGTTTCCTGGCAAGTCTTACGAAATCAAACGGCGAATGAAATGGATCGCAGCTGTGAGGAGAGTAAAATAAGTCAGCTTCTTTCATATTTGTGAGAAGGGTTTGTTTTGTAAATCGTGCTACACATGCGCGTTTCACAGCTCGTTGTGCGACGCCAGCGGCCATGGCCAGCTGCTGAACATTTAAAAGAAATTTGTCACGATTGTGCTGATTTGACGACTGCTTGCCGTCGCCTTAGCATTCGGTATGATCAGCATTGCACTGGCATGTGCGATGAGCAATATTTTATGCCAAGGAAGCCTATTTTGTGCTGGCGAGCGCTAATTCATAGACGATCCTCGTTTCGGCCGCTGGCGCTCGAGAGGCGTGGTTTCACATGGTGCGATTTTTCTTCTGATTTACATTTGCGATATAGCATTGCAAAAGCAAAGCTCGTATGCAAGCAAAGAAATAAGCAAGCGAAATTGTATCTTGTGAAAGGGGCCTAATGAGCCTCGATCGTTGTACAGGGTGAAAAACGAACATTCGCGTCATGTAAATTAAGATCACCTAGTTAATCACCCCTTACTCCTTACTCAATGCCCTTTGGGCCTGTAAGGTATTTTTAAATAAATAAATAAATAAATAAATAAATAAATAAATAAATAAATAAACAATAAATCTCGTTTTTCAGCGCTGTAGATGGCACACAGACAATTTCAATCAAGATGGCGCCCGATCCGGATCATATTTCTCAATTTCGATCCAGCATAGTCACTGACACATGGTCCAACAATCCGAATCGAGTTAGTTTAGCTCACTTGACATGACTGTGCTGACGACCGCCTACGAGTGAGCGTATATATAGCTTCAGGCGGTCCAGATCGAGCTGTATGACAATCTAAAGTAACAGTGTGACATCAAATGATTGGCCGCGGCGTACAACGCGCCGGAGCGAAATGAGAAATGCATTGCCAACAGTGAGGCGTCGATTAAAAATCGGTCAACTACAGCGTTTTCAGGGTGCCAGTTTAGTGACTTCAATTTTAGTGTAACCGTATAGGCTTTACTCACGTGAAGGATGATTTCGTATAGCTGCTTTCCCTGCTGCGAACGGCACTTCGCGTGAATGTCCACTTCTTTCACAGAGGTAACATGCGAAGCAGCGTAGAGCTTGTCTCCGCTGGCTAACGCTGCACAGTGAAAGCACTCGCCTATTCCTGTAATAGGCCTGAACCCCGCAAAAACTATTTGTGACATCACAGAGGGCCACGCTTGCACTTTCACGTACACACACGCACAAAAAAAGACGGAGGATCGCGGATTCACGTGTGGCTTTCGGAGACGTGTATATGTAGCTTCGAAATCTCGCGGTCTTCCTACCTTCCCAGTTTTGCGTCTCCCGCCACATGCGGCGCAGAGCATCGCGGCACCGCTGCTGTGCAGCGGTGCCGCCTGTTCACTGTACGGAGCCTATATACAGGCCCCCTGCGGTCAAGCTTTGCAGAGTAGACAGCAGCGCCTGAACACACAGCCTAACGAGTGGCGGAAGCAAAACTGGAGGGACGCTGCATACATTTGCCGTGACACTTTTGATCGCTTATCACGGGGCAAGAGTGTCCGAGTTGTGAAAACGTTGAAAGTGCGCATGCGCAGGGCATAACACTCAGACGAGCAATGAAATGACCGCTATCGTCTGGAATGGCGTATAATTTTCATCACCTCTCTAGCGGCCGGGGTCCACGACGCTGGGGCGAAAAATGAAAACGTCGTAGCACCCTCTGAAGAGTGCAGGGTGCCCATATGGACGTAGTTAATCCGCGGTCAAAATTCCTGCTCCCTGGTTGAGCCTTCATAAACTAAGAGATGCTGTAGCAACACTTCGTGACTTTTTTGTCGACAGTGAGCTTTAATTTATCTCTGAATGACAATCGTGTACTGAATGCGTTCAGAATCTGACCTTGTGCGTGCTTTTATAAACTTAATTGCGCCATAAAGGAACATGCTGCTGACCTAGTTGGTTCACCATAAAAGAACATGCTGCAGAGCTAGTTGGTTCATACTTGCAAGTTTTAACAAGCACACACCTTAAGGCAGGAGTGCCTTTTCTTGCTGTACTGGGTCTGCCTTCTTTCATCTTGCCTTAAGGTGTGCGCTCGTTAAAAAAAATGCGCCCATCTTGTTTCTTTTAACTGTACTGCCACTGACTTTCGAGTAGTATCTATAGGGATGTGCTTTTATTCAGCGCCGCGCAAGAACGCATGTTTTTTTTTTTTATATATACTGCCATAGCCTTACGTGTACTGACTACACAGATGTGTTCGCTACCTACGCTGAAGTTCGAGGTTCATGTGCTGCAGATATTTCGTGCTCTGTAACCATGCATAGATTAAGGCAGGTCATGCTAGACGTAAATGGGTCTTTATTCCTTAGATCAGTTTTTCGTCCTGCCCTGTTGTTTTTGTTTCGTTTGTTGTTTCCTTTTTTTACATTCCTTGTTCACAGGGTTTAATTTTTAACGTTTGTGGGATAGCGTGTTCTTCAGTGCTTATTTTCCCAGGTTTCCAATATTTAATAAGCACAACAAACAATAAACACAGCAACAATAAACAACAACAGCCTCTGGTCGGATCATTTCGTTGAACAATCAGCTCTGCTTCCTTACATGCACCAACTAAGACACGATCGCGTTGTATTTGTTTCCGAAGTACAATTCCAGCTGAAGTGACAGCGCACGAATACGAAACCATTTCCACTTCCACCTTGCTTCTGCGCGTTTAGCTGTCGGAAATGCAATTGAGTTTTCGCTAACGCACTGAGCTCCAATCATGCTGGATTGAATCATGTAGATTGAAGACGTGTGCAGTAGTTGGCTGCAAAAATAGTGACTGGCATATTAAGGAATGGAATGAATCTGTGTGGCCAAGTTCGCAGACCGCTGCTGCAACTGTCCGTGTGTGTTTCCGGCACTTCGAGATGTACAGCTTTCCTCCAGGATACACAAATTTGCTCATCCTCCATCGTTGTATCGCTAACCTTCAAAGAAAGGGCTTCAGTCCCGGAACGTCGGCAAGAGTGAGTACGGCCCGTTAAACAATCACAAAGAGAATAGCGCCGCTTCCTGTCATACTAGGTTTCGCGCACCGTATCTACACACATCTACGCCAAGTGGCACGGAAACTTACGCCCACTTCATCGCCAACGTGTCAAGAATAACTGAAAGGGCGCACACTTGAATATATGCGCACTGTATACGCACAATAAATGACGGTACTACACCGATAGCGAACGAATGGTCGAAGCTGAATGTTTGGTGACGGTCCACAACAGTAAGCGAGTTACTAGCGATAATACGTCTTTGCTACAAGGCATTACATTGTACAGAACAGCTACGTTTCAAGCCTTGTGCGCCGCAAGAACAAATCTATCGGAACTGAGTACGCCCGCGAGCGATTAGGCAGAAAATAATCAGATAGTGACCACACCGAGGAACTTTACTGACTCAGAAACGTCACAAGCCGCTGCTTCAAAATATTTGCCAAATAAAGAACGAAGAGAAAAACGCACTAATTCTTATTCAACTCATGAGGGGAAAGTATGGATAGCTTGGAATGCATATTTAGCCCCGCTTTTAGAACAAGCACCATATACGTTGTTCGCGCCGTTTGGACATAGCTTAATCAGCTCCGAAAGCGCTTTCGCATGTTCTCTGAAGCTGCGGCCAATGCTTGGGGTCATCCACCCAGACGATTGCTAAGCCGCACCTGCGTCATAAACATCCCTTTAAACACGGAGGCAACGGAGGAAGTTGAAGCAAGCAATGGACGCGTCACTGCGTGATCAAACAAGGCAGCGCCCAAGGGATCGCCGCGAAAAGGGTCAATATTTGACGAATACCACAAATTCCTTGCGGCCACATCTGTGCAGATGCTGTGGTTTGAACACAGCCGGTGCTTTATGCTGTATAAATGATTATTACTAACTTGTAAGGTTGTAGCGATAATTTCTCGCACTAAACGCCACATGAGAAGAAGAGAAAATCAATTGAGCTATTCTGTCCTGTAGACACAATAGTTCATCTGTGTCAGACAGTACTGGGGCCCAATCGTATAAGAATTATTTTCGTCCGATTCCGTTCGTTTCTGATAATTCGTTGGTCTGAGTGACTGGTCTCGCCGATAGTCGTGGTGCGGCATCGTGCGAACCAATTACGAAGGGCAGAAAGAGAGGCAAAATGAAACGAATTGTTACATGATAAAATCTCGGAAGCATTGCTGGGGCTAGTCACATAAGAGGGGTTGATACAAAACGCTGCAACAACCAGGCGGACATCTTCATTCCTCTTCCTCAAGAAGACAGGTCTTGTATAGCGAAATTAGCGGTACACTCGTACTGACGACGTGAGAGGCCCCATCCAAATGCAACTTGTATAGCGTGGCATTTCATGCCACTAGAGCACTTATGTGTGCGTTTACACTCGTTTACTATGCAAGTATAGTGTATACAATCTACCACTTTTGTACGCACCCGCCGCGGTAGTCCAGTGGCTACGGTGTTGCCCTGCTGATCGCGAGGACGCCGGTTCGATCCCGGCCGCGGCGGCCGCATTCCGATGGGCGGAATGCTGACCCGCTGCTCGCTTGCCGTCCATTAAGTGCACGTTAAAGAACTCCAGGCGGTCGTCAAAATAAATGCGGAGTCTGCCCACTAATATGTGCCTCATAATCAGATCGTGGTAATGAAATGTAAAACCACAATTCTTTTTTTTTTTTTGCGCCAGTGATTCCTCCAAAATTGTACTTCACCGACTTGCCCAGCTTTTCAGGCCGAATAGAGGTGGAGTGGGCATATAAACAATAACACCGCTCCCTTTCGTTATTTTTCTTCTTTGTTTTTCAAGACGGCCACTAGAGCAGGACTTGCTTCCAGCGAACAGCTATGGCCACACCCCTTGGTCAACACTCGAGGGGCACGGCGAGTCCCGCGCGACCGCACGGGGTCGGGTACGGGACTGCTGGTCTCGGCACACTTGCCTGGGCGGCGGCGGTTTTCCCTAACAAGCTCGTAGCAGTCGTGAGGACGCCCGCGTATCCGCTCAAACCAACAATCGGCAGCAGCAGCAGCGTACCCAATGAAGAAGGACAAGGCGGCCCCGCGTGTCTCGCCTGGCTGGGCTGTCTGACCCCCCCAGCTACGCTAGCTGGCGGCTCGCGCGCCCGGCTCGCCGTGCAGGGCCCGGGCTAATGAAATCACAGGGCCCAGATCTCGTGGGATTTGCGAGCGGCGCTGGCTCCGCGATGCTCGAGCTTGTTGGCTCGCACTCACTGCGCGCGAGGCCCAGCGCCGGGCGCGCCGCTCTCTCCGCGTTTATTCAACTTGTGTGCCCGAACGCGATCTTGTCTCCTCGTTGGCTCTCTTCGAGTACTCCTCTTTTGACTTTGCTTTCTTCTACGCTTGTGAGTGTAGTTCTCGTTTCGTACTCTCTTTT
Source organism: Dermacentor silvarum (assembly GCF_013339745.2). Lineage (NCBI taxonomy): Eukaryota > Metazoa > Arthropoda > Arachnida > Ixodida > Ixodidae > Dermacentor > Dermacentor silvarum. Next base: position 304,133,877 of record NC_051154.1, read on the forward strand.
CCGCGTTCTTCCCCCTTTCCACTGAGAAAAAGGAAGACGAGAGGACACTGAGAATTACGCATGCATAGTATTCATTCTCGTATGTACTCGCCCCATTTCGACCACTGATCCTTCACGTGCAGCAAAGTGGTCTGTGACGTTCTGCTGCAGAGAACGACGTCGCAGGCACGATTCCTTCTCGAGGAAGCCGAATCCCAGGGCGCAGTTTAAAACCACCCTTGTACTGAGACTTCTGTGTAAGCAACCGAAGATGCTAAAATTAATGCTGACCCCCTCGTTATGGCATCTTCCACAGCCAGATGTTCGCTTAATTAGTTATTTTCACGTGAATTTAGTTACCTGCTGTCAAAACAGCCAAATATATTTTAATCATCGCATGCTTTCTCAAGCTTAAAATTTATCATACTGTTCAAGTCCTTTAAGGACGCAATGGAGAGTGACAGAAGCAAAAGAGGAAGACAGTAGTTGTCAGGTAAGGAATCTACTGTAGTAATTTGGAGCCGGATTAAGAACCCTTACATTAGCAAAAATGTGTTTCTCATTGCCCCTCGCCCTCGCGAGCGTCTTGTTTATTTCGTGATTGCCGTATATCACATGTACTTCTTTTTTTTTAGCCTTAGCACATTTTTCAGGAATCGGCTCCAGCAGATAGCATTGTTTTGTCTTTACAGGTGTATTTATGGAACAGGCAGAAATTACCTGTAAGAGGAATCGCAATATCCAGGCAGCTAATTGAAATATTCACTAATATCCTTTTTAATTATTCACTTTAGGGCACATACTGCAATTGCGAAATTGAAGCTGAGTAGCATCAAGTCATGCTTGCTTAGCAGAAATCCCAAGACTATAGCACCGATTGCTGCGCGCACATTCTTTTAAGATGCGTTTGAACTAAAACACACATACGCGGGCGCGTGTACACATATACACTCGCACACATCATTACAAACTGGTCTTGCGCAGATGCACTCTCGTGAATCTGTATGGCACTGGAGAGATTATCTCCTTGCATGACCTCTTTCTTGATCGTTATTTTCGAGCTTTTCCAGTAAGAAATTAAGATAACTGTGGAATCTTTATAGATATCCGCAAAGATATTCACGTGTGCTTCCTGTAGTCCTTGACCACGCAATGTCTCCATCACTGCTGATATCTCTAATGAATGACATGCATTATCGTAATCTGGAAGTCATGTATATATATATATGAGATTGTCTGACAGCTTGTATATCAGACAACAGCCTACCATCCACAAACAAACGGACTAACAGAGCGCCTGAACAAAACACTCGAAAACATGCTTTCCATGTACGTGAATATAGAGCACAACGATTGGCACGAGGCTCTGCCTTATATCACGTTTGCTCATAACACGGCTAAACACGGATGACTCCATTCAGCCTTGTCCACGGACGCGAAGTAAGGACGATGCTCGACGCCATGCTACCACACGAGCCTGACGACATTAACACGGATGCCGATGCGTTTAGGCAACGTGCAGAAGAAGCCAGGCAGCTCGCACGCGTGCGAATACACCAGCAGCAAGCATACGATGCAGGTCGCTATAACGCCCATCATAGGCCTGTAACTTACGAAACCGGTGACAGAGTATGGGTGTGGACGCCTATACGAAAACGGGGACTATACGACAAGCTGCTGAGGCGATATTTCGGACCCTCTAAAGTGCTGCGTCGGCTAAGTGACGTCACATATGAGGTCGTTCCAGATAGCCCTTACTGCACAAGGCGCCGCCAACACCGTTCTGAACTTGTGCACGTAGTGCGCATGAAGCCCTACGTCATCGAGTGACTGTACGAGCGACTTTAATTTTCACCAAGCAAACTTTATTGTCTAGCATCGGGGCGATGCTCTTTTAGAGAGAGAGCAAATGACGCGTACTCTAGCTAGACGTTTAAACGACGATGACAATATGCAATTTAACTGGTTCCGAGTGGTAGGACAGGGTAATTCGAAGACGAAGAAGATGTCTTTGTTCTGGTTATTTCTAGAGCTGTGCCGCCGTCTTGTTCAACGTGTTGTCTCTTGTTCGCGTTGACACGTGACTATATATATATAGGTTGGTTGTATTCCGCAGATTTCTGTATTATCAAATTGATGACATAAGATCAGAGTTCCTGGTGACTAATTTGCTTAGATAACCATATCCTCGCCCAGATTTTAGGGAACTGATTGCCAATCACGAGTTATGAATTACCAGGCTATTGGTCATTATTACTTCCTCACAATCATGTGCAAGTAGACAGATTTGAATAGGTGCCTCAATCCAAAACTAATATCATTCATGTACATAAGAAATCAAAGAGGCACAAGAGACTCCGAATTTACATCCAAACAATCAACATACTTGTATCCACTGCAACACATTGTTTTCGACACTTCGTATAAATGCGGAGATACAGGACATTAATGCTGCTTAATGTCAAATAGCAAGCGTTTTGCAGTCAGGTCATCGTGAGAAACTACATCGAATGTTTTGGAGAAGTCTAAGAAGATTGCGTCAATTTGACTCCTGACTTTTCTTCGATTAAAAAAGTCATGTGTTATCTTAGCAAGTTGAGGTACACTAGACAGACGGTCTCTAAAACCATTCTGTGAACATAAATAATGTTGTCAGTGTTTTTTAAGTGTCTCATGATCGCTTTGTAGATTATATGTTCCATTATCTTACAGCTTGTACACGTCGATGATATTGGACGATAGTTTCCCGCTTCAAATTTAGCCCATTTGTGTATTGGAATAATTTTTGCTCTATGCCATGCATCTGGAATTACCTAGGTTTGTATGAATGCAGCGAATGTTTCACATTAAGCTGCTAAGCGCGAGGTTGTGGGATCGAATCCCGGCCATGGCGGCAGCATTTTGATCCGGGCGAAATGCAGAAAACACCCATGTACAGTGCTCACGGATTGGAACGGGACAGGCAAATTTTAGGTACAACTCCTTTTCTGTGCAATTACTCGAAAGTACCATGCCTTGTTGCTTCGAATCTGGTCACGAAAGGTGACTTGGACTCTGATCTAAGCGTACGAGTCGAGATTGCGCCGATGTCACAAACTACCGACGGTGGAAACAAAAGCATGCGCATTGGTTAGACCTAAATTGTCGCGTTTCAATCCGTGAGCACTGTACTTAGATCTAGGTGCACGTTAAAGAACCCCAGGTGGTCCAAATTAAAGCGTAGTCCCCCACTACGGCGTGCCTCATAATCAGATGGTGGGTTTGGCACGTAAAACTACATAATTATTTAATGAATGTTTCACAGAGGTATTTCGACACACAGACTGCGTAACGGCTTAAGAAAGTGCTTGTAATGAAATCGAGGCCGGGAGACGTTTGCAGTCTAGGCTCTTAAAGGAATAAGGACACCACACTTATTTAAGGTTGAGGCTATTTGTGACGCTCTAAACAATAAATGGGTAATGAGGCATGCGAGTTTGTTCGTGTAAATACTGATTGAAAAAGACTGTAAAAATTTCATGATGATTACGATACTCCCTAATGCGAAATTTGAGCGCAGCTATATACGTGTTTTCATTTCGCGATATATTGGCTGGCGCGGAAAGTCTGTCTCGTGCGGTGCGAAAGTGTGGCGCGATTGCCTCACTAATCCGGAGATCGCGAGAGCGTGGGTGACGCGTGGGCGCGATTGACAGCAGCCTCCACAGACAGAGCTCCACTCATGCAGTGCTTTGTTTCCATATATAATATCGTTGGCCTCATCGCTGAACGGATGACATGCACTACTATGGCGCCATCTCGTAGCCATCGTTGCCGTAGAGCCCATCTTGCACGGCACTACGCTTCTCTTCTTACGCTTTCGCCATACCCTCCTCCTCCGCTTTCTTCTTCTCACTCTCTTCGCTATCGCCGTCTTTCATCCCCCGGTGCGCTCCGCGTTCGCTGTTTCATCTTCCGCTGTGCTCATTCGCTCGGTTACAAGGGACGCCTACGCTCACCGCAGCAACGGGCGCCTAAGAGCGGCGCTCTAAAACATACTATCCTGTATCACCATAGAGTGTGTTTCTGTAGATCGCACGCATCTAGCACGTGCATGCTACGGAAACAGCTATGCTATCAGTGACATCACGCTAGCGAGTAGTCGGCCGCAGAAGCTACGAACGGCGCTCCGATCCACGGGTAAAGAAACAGATTGAGAGATGTGAACTAGCTATGAGCCTGAGCTGGATCACGCCTGTGCGCATGCGTGATCCAATTTTTTGTTTCCGCCCAAGGCAGCTAGAAGTCACTGAGGTGTAGTTTTCCCACAGCACCCGTGTTCCATTTACTTATGGCAGCACCTGTACTGTCAGCAAAAATCGAAAATGCGAACAGCGGACCGCATGCATGGAGCGTAACTGAACGGACAGTGAGCGCCGTCGGCCAGTTATCACCGTAGACAGGCGTGCACATACGGTTTGCCCACCGGATGCTCGCCCTACTGCAATTGATAGCTTTCACGTGATGCCGCTAATCCAGCTTATCACCGTGCTGGTGCACGACCATGGCGGCGGCTACGATAACATCAGTGCAAGCCATCTTATTGATAGCTTTCACGTGACGTCACGGACCCAGTTTATCACCATGCCAGTGCACCATCATGGCGACCACGATGACATCACTGCAAGCCATCTATAATTTTTCTCCTGTTTTCTTTGATTTCAAAGCGAGAAAACAAGAATGAAAGAAAACAAAAGCAAAATTATTGCAGGAGGATGAGCATCCTCGCATCCGCCGGTTAAATCAGAATGTGCATGCCAGTCTCTGGTGATGACTGGCCGACGACGCGCACTGTATCTTTAGTTATACTTCGGGTATGCACTCCATTGTTGTCAATTCAATTTTTGCTTATAGTAAAGCTTGTCGTCGATCATCAGTTTATCACATTAAGGCTAGACTTCAGCACCCTTTGCCCTAACATCCACTGTCAACTGCCCTAGTTTCGCGTGCAAATCTTTCTCTTTCTCATTGTGGTGCATCCGCACTGACCCAAGATGACGAGAGTGTAAGGAAGAAGTGCCGGTTAGCCAGGTGCATCTCCGGTGTATGAAATACGACGAAGAAGTGACGGTCAGTCAGGCGCATCACCAGCGCTTTTACGCACGGGGCTTGTCCTGACTGCTCGCAGGGTTCTGACTGCCGTACCGAGTTCGACCTCTCAATCCTGTCAATAAACACCTTGACATTTGGTGGAGGTGCGGGGTACGACTCCATCAACGCTGGAACTTCGAAGCCGAACCCTTCAATCATCTCGGCCCATGCCGGACGATCCAGCCCAGTCTTCTCGAACCATGCCTGACGATCCAGCCCAAGAAGCTGCAGTCACGGCACCAACTGTCATCTGTCCTGGCGTGCAGCGTCAGCGGGATCCTGCGATTTTTGCGGGTACCGGTGATCAGGACGTCGAGGACTGGCTCGCCTCGTACGACAGAGTCAGCAGGCACAACCACTGGGACGATAGGGAAAAGCTCAACAACGTAATTTTCTACTTGAGCCACGTTGCGCACTTGTGGTATCGGAACCACGAATCCGACATCTCGACATGGTCGGCGTTCAAGACCAACTTTACGGAAATCTTTGGTCGTCCTGCTGTACGTAAACTTCAGGCCGAACAACGCCTGCGCGGACGCGCCCAGCAACCAGGTGCGAATTTCACCAGCTATATCGAAGACGCCGTTAATCTGTGCAACAGAGTCGACGCAACGATGCCAGACGCCGATAAGATCCGGCATATCCTCAAGGGAATTGGGGACGACGCCTTCCAGATGTTGGTCGCCCGGAACCCAACCACAGTGTCTGTCGTCATTGCGCTGTGTCAAAGTTACGACGAACTTCGAAGGCAGCGAGTTGTCACACGATACCCGCCCTCAGAATTCGCCCCTGTCTCAGGTCTGACGCTAGGTGTTGACGAGTCGCCTCTAATGCACCAGATAAAGGAGTTCGTGCGAGAAGAAGTTGCTCGGCAGCTTTCCCTGGTGCCCTTTACGAACGCGCAACCACACTCCCCACTGACACGGGGGTTACAGACCGTCATCAAGGAGCAAGTCGCTGAGTGCCGGCCAGCTGCTATTTCACCGCCTGCCGTCGCGGCACCCTTGACATACGCTGACGTCGCTGCAAGGCCGCCCTTCGCTCCACGTCCACCTCTCCAAGCTGTTGCGCGACCGCCCCCAATTCCCTTCTCGCCGCCTGCACCACAGCTACCACGCCAGCCAAATCCTTGGCGCACAGCCGACAACCGCCCAATTTGCTACCATTGTGGTATTCCGGGTCACGTTGCCCACTTTTGTCGACGCCTTATGCAGCCGCCTAGTTATCATTACCGCCGACCCATGAACAGTTACGCCCCTCGACAGCTACAATCCCCTGTGCCGCCAGATGAAACCCCTGTTCCCTACACTACTCGTCGTTCGCAATCCCCACGCCGCCGTTCCATCTCATCGATGAGACGCCGGCCAAGCCCTCTGCCTCCGGGAAACTAAGTGTCGCAGTTACCGAGGCGAGAACTGCGTTCCCTTCGCTTTACCCAAGGCCACGAAATCACCCCTGCAACGTAATTGAGGTATACGTCGAAGGGATTCCAGCATTCGCACTGGTCAATACGGGCGCAGCAATCTCGGTGTTACGCGCCGGACTTTGCCGACGGATAGGAAAAGTTACGACGTCACTTTCCGGACTGTATTTGAGTACTGCGAGCGCACAGCCTGTCGAACCTTTGGGAGCCTGCACTGCTCGTGTTGTAATCGCGGAATCTCTTCATGTCATTGAGTTCGTTGTCCTGCCGTCCTGCTCCCACGATGTCAATCTAGGCTGGGATTTCCTTTCGTCTAACAATGCCATCATTGACTGCGCCCGCGCCGAGGTGGAGTTATCGTTTCCTTCCGCTGCAGCCGTGGACCAAGATCCTGTGACGCCTCCAAAAATGATTGTGGCCGAAGTTACCGATATCCCTCCTCAGACCGCCGCCGTCGTCTCTGTGTCTTGCGTATCTGCACGTGACGCAACCGTCTTATTTACGCCATGTGACTTGTTCGCCCGTCACCGTTCCCTTCCGCTGCCCTTTGCCGTCATCGCCATCAGTGCTGGCCGTGGTGTGATGTGTGTGTGCAATGTGTCTTTCCTGCCGGTTACTTTGCATCCCGGAGAGTGCCTCGGTTACGCTCAAATTGTGGATTCTTGAATGCTCTTCGATGCTCCCGACACCGCGCATTCGACATCCCTCGCCGCGCTCGACAATGCGACTCAACCGCCGTTGGAGTGCTTCCAACCGTCAATCTCCGGTGATTTGACAACCACACAACGCGCGCAACTTGTCAGCCTGCTACGCGAATTTGCCGCCTCCTTCGACTGCCATCAACATTCTCTCAGCCGCACCACCACAGTGTCGCACAGCATCAACACCGGTTCGCACGCCCCACTCCGGCAGCGTCCTTACCGTGTCTAAGCTTCTGAACGCCGCGTCATCGACGAACAAGTGAGCGATATGCTTCGGCGTCGCGCGATTCAGCCGTCCCATAGCCTGTGGGCTTCGCCTATTGTCCTCGTAAAAAAGAAAGATGGTTCTATTCGCTCCTGCGTTGATTACAGACGTCTTAACAAAATTACGCGCAAAGACGTATATCCCTTACCGCGCATAGACGATGCTCTTGACTGTTTGCAAGGTGCCCAGTTCTTTTCCTCTTTGGATTTGCGGTCTGGATATTGGCAAGTCCCCATGGCAGAGGCTGACCGCTCCAAAACTGCCTTCGTTACACCTGCCGGATTATACGAATTTAATGTCATGCCATTCGGCCTATGTAATGCGCCCGCTACGTTCGAGCGTATGATGGACAATATCTTGCGCGGTCTCAAGTGGCACACGCGTCTGTGCTACCTAGATGATGTCGTTGTCTTCTCACCTGATTTCTCGACTCACCTCCAACGACTAAGAGAGGTATTAAGCTGTCTGACTAAGGCTGGCCTGCAACTTAACATCAAAAAATGCTTCTTTGCTGCTCGTAAGCTTACCATCTTAGGCCACGTCGTATCCAAAGAAGGCGTGCTTCCGGATCCTGCAAAACTCCGTACAGTTGCCGAGTTCCCCAAGCCCACTAATCTGAAGACACTACACAGTTTCGTCGGCCTCTGCTCCTATTTTCGCCGCTTTGTGAAGAACTTCGCCATGATCATCGCCCCTTTGACTCAAGTGCTGGCTGGAGACAACGCCCTATCCGCCTGGTCGAAAGCATGCGATGACGCGTTCACGACCCTTCGCCATCTGCTCACCTCTCCTCCTATTCTGCGGCATTTTGACCCCGATGCCCCAACTGAAGTCCATACAGATGCTAGTGGAGTCGGCCTTGGGGCGGTTCTTGCCCAACGCAAAAGTGGTCTTGTGGAATACGTCGTTGCTTATGCTAGCCGCACGCTGACAAAGTCGGAGCTAACTACTCTGTTACAGAAAAGGAGTGTTTAGCCATACTGTGGGCCCTTACGAAATTTCGACCTTATTTACACGGCCGCCAATTTGATGTAGTAAAGGACCACCATGCGCTGTGCTGGCTCTCCTCATTGAAAGACCCCTCTGGCCGCCTCGCAAGCTGGGCACTCCGTTTGCAAGAGTACGACATCCGGGTTGTGTACCGCTCTGGACGCAAGCACACTGATGCCGGCGCTCTCTCCCGCTCGCCAATATCACCTGACCCTGATCCTGATAGTCTTTGCCCACTCAACTTTGTCCTCTCAGCACTTGCCATCGATGACATGCGCTCTGAGCAGAGCAAAGACCCGTGGATTTCTTCGTTTTTGGAGTTTCTCTGTGATCCTACCACTGTTACATCGTCTATAGGACTCTATGGCGGCAGCCGCATCACTTTGTTATTCGCGATCAACTCCTATACCGTCGCAATTATCTCCCCGAGGGTCGGCAATGGCTCCTAGTAATACCGCGTCATCTTCGGGCTGATTTATGCGCATCGTTTCACACTGATCCCCAATGTGCACACGGTGGCGTGTTAAAGACCTACACCCGCCTTAGGCTCCGGTATTACTGGCCTGGCATGTACAAGTTCGTTCGGAAGTACGTCCGCTGCTGCCTCGACTGCCAGCGCCGAAAGTCGGCCCCTACTTCCACTGCCGCACCCTTGCAGCCGCTTCCTTGCCCATCCCGTCCTTTTGATCGGGTCGGAATCGACCTTTACGGCCCGCTTCCTTGTACTGGTGCTGGCAACCGCTGGATTATCGTTGCAGTGGATCACCTCACACGCTATGCAGAAACCGCTGCACTTGCATCTGCAACTGCCCAAGATGTTGCATCCTTCATACTGCGGCATTTTTGTTCTTCGTCACGGAGCCCCTCGGGAACTTCTCAGTGATCGAGGCCGCGCATTTCTATCTGAAGTCGTGACGTCGCTTCTGAAGGAGTGTCACATCATCCACAGGACCACTAGCGCATGTCATCTACAGACGAACGGGCTGACGGAGCGTTTCAACCGTACTCTTGGCGACACGCTCGCCATGTACGTCGCGTCCGACCATTCCAACTGGGACGCTGTGCTTCCGTTCGTCACGTTCGCCTATAATACTGCCACTCAAGCTACCACTGGTTTTTCTTCGTTTTTCTTACTGTACGGCCGTGAACCTCCCTGCACCATCGATACCATGCTACCCTACCAGCCTGATTCATCGGAATGTGTTCCTGTGTCTCAAGCTGCGCAGCATGCTGAAGAATGCAGACAACTCGCCCGTTGTCTTACCACCGCAGATTAGACACAACAGAAGCTTCGTCGTGGTAGCTCTGTTCCCCCAAGCTTCCCTTCCGATTCGTTGGTTTGGCTGTGGGTTCCACCTGTAGCTCCCGGCCTTTCTTCTAAGCTGCTCCCAAGATATCACGGACCTTACCGTGTAATTGCACAAATTTCCCCCGCGAATTATGTCGTCGAGCCTGTGTCACCATCCTCTGATCAGCGCCGTCGCGGTCGCGAAACGGTTCACGTAGACCGGCT